>NC_143409.1:10872045-11023560 GCF_052110815.1 Crocodylus siamensis | reverse complement strand
GCTTTTCCTCTGGCTCCCCACATATCTAAAAAGGGACTTTTTATTGTCTTTGATATTTGTAGCTAGTTGGAGTTCAGTTGCAGCCTTGGCTTTCCTGGTTTGCTCCCTGCAGGTCCAGACCAGTACAGAGTACTCCTCCTTGGAGGTGGATCCAGTCCTCCATCCTTTATAGGTCTTCCTTTTAAGATTCAGGAGGTCCGCCAGTTCCCTGGAGAGCCAAGGAAGCTGTTGTGCCCTTTTGGCTGCCTTTCCTCTGAGACGGGATGGACTTTGCTTGCGCATCCAGGATTGCTCCCTTGAGGAGCAACCACTCATCTTGAACTCAACTACTCATGATGAAGAAAACACTTGTCCATGGAGAGGACAGTTAAAAGGGATGAATGAAAATATGCTTGGGAAGTTTGGAGGGAGAAGTAAAAAGTAGAACACATATCTGAAGCCCAAGACAGGAGCTGTTAGAAGGAGGTGGCTAGGAGCAACCATTTCAATAGTATAACCATTGGTTTTAATATAGCCAGTATTAAAAGCTTATTAAATAGTGTCCCTGTGATACTATAAGTAATATGTACTATTAGCACAAGATCCAGCTCAAGTTGTTATCCTTCTGTTCCATGAATGGGGTCACTGAATTTTCCTGTATTACATTAAATTTATGGGCTTTTTCACACCTATACTACAGAAATTAATCTTAGCCAATAGCTCCCTTGGCCTCATACACTCCAGTCTCACATCATCTCATCTGAAGATTAAGGAAACTGTCCATTTCCATCATCCACTGAAATATTTCCATTGCGAGTATAATCATTGCTTTCATATGTACTTCCCTTAGGGTGTTGTAGTGCTGCTTATCACCAGCATATTGAATCTGAATGCTATCCATGTAAAATAGATTGGCAATAGCAAATTCATTAGGCCTCTGGTTTTTATCCCTTTTAGGGTCATACAGAGTTCCTATAGGAGAGAAGTTGATGCTGTGAATGTCATTCTGGCTGTAGCAGAAATGTATTGCAAAGAAAGCTCTGTTACATTTCCCAAAGGTAAGCACATTTCCTCTGAATATTTAATTCCACAGCTGGATCTCTTCAGCCAAAATGCGTTGTCCCTAGCTCCCACACACATGGTGATCAGCACCCTTGCCATGGAGCATAGTTGGTCTGCTGGTCCATGGAGTGAGATGTGGTCTCTAATGGAGCAGGGCTTGATCCATTAATAGTCTTCACCATTTGCATCAAGGCCTTATACTAGCTGGAGAAGCAGACTGGGAGGCAATGGAAGGGCTGACCTGATATGTTCATGACTGCCTTAAATCACACAGGAGGCCACATTTTACCAGCAGGAGCCTTTTGTATTGTTTTGATATTTATTTTTGGAGGCTGTGAATTATACAAATCCAGTCGAAAGGTGACAAATGCATGGCTGCCCATGGTCCTCGTCGACATTTCTCAGTTCCTGTTATCAGTGAGTGTTAGTCTAAAGGCTGTCTACCCTATTTCAACAGCAGATCCTTTCGACATGCCTGAACTAGCTTTAAATGTTGGGTGCTGCTTGTAGCATAGATGTGGTAGCTTGAAACGCTCCCTATGCTACATGGCTATTTTTAGAAACTACTGTGCAGTAGCCATGAGCTACTGGGCCGTAGGTCATTGCTGCGGTAGGTCATTGCAGTAGCATTGGTGTCATGGTTTGTGCCCAGCCATGCTATGTTGACGTAGCTCATGTAGATGCACTCTCTGAGAAGTTTGCCATTTTGATGTCCTTTCCTAAGTCTCTTTTCTCAGAGGAACCATGAGCCTTCACCTGTAGAAGAGCACGTTTCTTTTACTAAACTCTTGGGAAGTTTTCCAAATGCCAGAAAAGCTCTTTTTTACATTCTTCACTCATAAACCATACAGTGACACAGACAAGATCCTATTTAAAGAATCATTCATGGGAGGATGGGGATCTCAAGGGCTTGTCTCTTCCAAAGCTTCAGGTCAGCCATTGCTAACCAAGGGATGCTAACAAGTTAACAGATTACATAGCAGGCTGTAAAACTATTCTCACATTTTTATCCTAGCTAAGTCATTATTCATGCCTTCTGGCCCTAAACTGTTGAGTACTGTTCCCTGCTGAGGTGAACAAGCATCATTATCCTTCTGAGAGGACTTTTGGTTACTGGTGGGTGAATAAGCAGGTTCAAGATTTAGCTTTGACAAGCTCCCCACAGTCTGGATGCTTGTCTGTATATTGTTCAAATTGCCTGAGTCTCTTAAGGCTATAAATTGGGCTCAACATATCATGAGAGCAGGCTTCTTTTTGAGATCTCTGGCATTTCTTGATTTCAGTGACATTGGAAATACAACCACATGCTTTCAAATCGCTTTTAGAGTATGTGCCTCAGGTCTCATTTGGATTCTGCAAACACAGAGATGGGGGGAAAAGGTGGCATGAGAAGCTAAACTACATCAGATTCTAATATGAGTTCAGATACACACCTGGTTGGAGGGTAAGGAAGTATAAGAAGCTCTCTTAATCTGTGCATGGTATCACTGTGTTGCTACTAGTGCAGTGCAGAAAGAGAATAGCTGCAGCCAGGGTTGGCTGAGTAGCAGGGGCAAAGTGCACAAGAGCTAGGGATGTAACCTTTGCTTTGCCCTATTCAGATCATAGGATCTTAGGAAATTGGGGCTGGAAAGGACCTCATAAGGTCATCTAGTCTGGCCCCAATCAGATTGTTTAAGTGAACATGGCTGGAGGAAGCAAACAGGAAAAAGGCTAGTGGCATCATCCGTGCAACAAGGGGGAAACAGGGACCAGATTGTGGCTCTTGAAGCATGGCCATATGCTGTTCCTCCTTCAGCTAAATTGTAAGGAACTGCTGACTAGCTAATTCCCAGGCAGGCAGAAAGGGAGAGAGTGAAGCAAATATCCCATGTTGTACAAGCCTCCATAAAGATCTAGGTTGGCTTTTAAAAAACTGTAGGTGAAGATTTCAGTCCATTCCTACTTACAGGACTGTAAGTAGGAGCCACGTTGTCCACCTTGGTGAGAGGCATATTCTATTTTGAGTTTGTAGGGAATGTCCTTAATATCCAGGAGAGTTTCACCCTGACAGGCCACGTCTGCAAGACAAACAAAAAGCAGTTAGTGAATAAGATAATTTCATGTGTCCTCTGGATACATTTCGATTTACTTTTCTCACATTGACCTGAAAGCACTGGATAAATGGAATTATTTCACCAAACATAGATGTTATTAGGGAAATTGCTGCCTCGTCATTGTGCTATAGCATGGTTTTAAGAGCTGTTTGGTTTTGAATGCTATGGTCATTCCTCTCTCCCTTTTTCATTTAGTGCATTTACTGCCCCATACTTCATTCATGTCATAAGGATATTGCTTCATCATGGTTGCTTTGCCAAACCACCAATGCCCCCCCAGTGCCAATTTCTGCACATCATCTGTAAAGCTGTAAGACCTGCTCTAGTTTTATAGCTTTACAGTTGATGCTAAACTATGTCCTGGATTTAAAAAAAAATCAAGTTGCCTGCTGGCAAGGCTATTAGTTTCCTGAGTCATTTTGTGTAAGGGTTAATATGTTCTTTTTCAGTAACCAAAGTTAAAAGAGATTGAGAGGGAGTGAGAGAGAGAGAGAGACCCAAGCGGACACAACAAGAACAAAGCCCTGTTTATGATTAGCATGGCTGAAAATATCCATGTTAGGCCAGGTGCAGATGGCTAATTCCTCCAGTCTACAAGTCAATTTAAACCATAATTCCTGAGATAGACCACTTTTCCCAATGTTAATAGGAACCAGGTGCCTCCTATTAATAATACGGATGCTTACAAGAGAAAGACGAAGGGGGAGGGGAGAGGTGAAGTTGGAGAAGATATTATTTTCCAGACCATTGGCAGTGTCCCACTGTGGACAATACACACAGCCGTGGAATACTAGACTATTGAAATATCTGTCACGTTAAATGCACACGCCGGGTTTGTTTTGTTTGCTCGGGGGGGGGGTGGCTTATCTACGTACTGTTTTGTTTCAACGACAAGGTTATTGAAGAGATAGACACGTTATTTGTTTATTCGTATTTGCTAGGCCCCTTGACTTTTTCCCCCGCCTCCCCATCCCTGTCGAAAGGTTTTTGTTTTGCTTCATGTTACCAGCTGTGATGGTTTCCACTTGGACCTGATTTTCTGCGAGATTGTTGAGTACATAAAAGGAGGCCGACAATAAGTAAATTGAAGTCTCCCCACATCTGACTTGCTGATTGAAAAGGTTTGCTTTTGCTCCAATAATCCTGGGGCTGGGTACTGAGGAGGAGAAGTGGAAACAGCATATTTGACACCAAGAATGTGTTGTGTTTAGTTTTATTATTATTATTTTGCTTTGCACCTTTCTGTTTTTTGGAGAGGAGGGAAAATGTTTTTCATCTTTTTAATTATTGTACATTTGTGGGGAGAGAGAGTGACAATCCATTTTGTAACTCAAGCGGTCATTGTCTGGTTTGGTATGCTCCCTATTGCAGGGTCCATTTCTCTAGGATTCATGTGTGAACTAGTCCATACAAGTACAGATTTCCCCCTGACCCAGCAAAGGTGGGACGTGCCAGTTCCAACTTTCTGTGCATGATTTTTGTGTGACTCTTCTGGGACTTGTAGAAATCTAAGGGTGGAACACAGAATGGATGGATCTAGGGGCATTATCTCCCTCTGCATCATGACCATCATAGAGGGAAGATTTAGGCTAGACATATGGAAGAACTTCTCCTCCAAAAGGGTAACTAGAATCTGGAAGACACTCCCAGCAGAGGTGGTGCAGTCGCCATCCTTTGAGGTGTTCAAAAGGAGGCTGGATAAGCACCTCGTTGAGCTAGTTTGAGCCCTTTAACCTCCTGCCTATGGCAAGGGACTGGACTCGATGATCTTACAGGTCCCTTCCGGTCCATTGACTCTATGACCTCCAGCCAGCTCCACTGGTTAACTCATCACTAGTTTCTTCTGAGTGCCTTGCATGGGCTGCTGCAGAACAAAAAGCAGTGGTTCCAAACCAGAGCCGGCAGTGCCAGGGACCTATAAAACTCAGATTACCCCTGACATGCTGTGTGCCTACAGCAGGGCCAGATTTCATAGATTTCATAGACATTAGGGGCTGGAAGGGCCCTCATGCCATCATCGGGTCCAGCCCCCGCACCATAGGCAGGAAGTCAGCTGGAATCAAGTGACCCCAGCAAGAAATAAATCCAGCTGTTCTTTGAAGGAGTCCAGACTAGGTGCTTGCATTAATGTATAGCCAAAGTAGGCACATGCCTAGGGCCCTAAGTGAAGAAGGGACCCAGTTGTGCTTATTTTACATATTATAATTATTGAGTGAAAGAAAAGTAATATAAATATATAGTATTAAGTAGGGGCCCATGAGTTTGTTTGCCTAGGGCCCACTAAAAGATTGATCCTGCCCTGGTCCACAGCCCTGCCAAGCTGGGCTTTACAAAGATCTTTTAAACTAGACATGTAACTGCTAAGGTTGTGCTCAGGGTGCAAGAAAGTAGCTTGGTGCCCTCATCAGCTTCACGCCGCGACTGCACGGGAGATGCTGCTGTTGTGGTGGGGAACCTTCTTGCAGTTCCCTAGAGCAGCTGCCAGCCTTGTCCTGCGCCATCGAATCCCATTGCCACTGGACCACTGAAGTCAGTGGCATTTCACCCCATGGCACTGGTATCTCCCCCAGGCCCAAACCTTTGAGTTGACCCTGACTCCCGCTCCCTCCCTGAATGCTGTCTTGACCCCCATCTCTGGTGACCCCTTTAACTTAGTGCCCATGGCTTGTGGCCCACTGCTAGTTATGCTGCTGTTCTCAACGCTCCACAAGAATATTTACAAGAGAGGAAGATACAGTAATGTCAGCCCTCTACGCCCAGCTTTCGGTATAGCATTAAAAAAACGCAAATCGAGGCGGTGGGGGAGGGATCCTGTGCATAGAGCAAAGTTGTGTTGATATTGGCCCTTTATGCAATTGAGAAACAATCTCTGCTCAGACAGTAGTTTGCTGGATATACAGGCTGGCTGCAGAAGATCAGTAATTAGAAGGACAGGATTCTTACTGCATGGAATTGACCCCGAGGGGCCCCAAGAAACCAGCACTTGCGGCTGCAATGAAATGCCGGTGGTCTG
Organism: Crocodylus siamensis; assembly: GCF_052110815.1. NCBI lineage: Eukaryota > Metazoa > Chordata > Crocodylia > Crocodylidae > Crocodylus > Crocodylus siamensis. The sequence goes on along the minus strand of NC_143409.1, from coordinate 11,017,410 downwards.
CTCCAGCATTCCTCTTGTCAATACAAACCCTGTGTTTTTTATTGAAAGCACATGTCAAAACTAAATAAAACAAAACAAAACGGCATTTGAGACGGCTGCTGAAAAAAGATGAGGGAGTTCCCAAATACCCAACCTGCTGTTCTGCTCATTGTCAACTGTAGAAGAGGCAGACCGAATACCTGTCCTCCACCTGATATCTTGGTACACCCCCAAATGGTCATTTGTATTCTTTTCCCCTTCCCCGCTGCACCCATGAGGGTGCATACCCTGCTACATGAGAATAAAAGAGAAGAAATACCCAAACTATGAAGATGGTAAATTTTGTAACTAAGCTAATAGAGGGAGCAGATGAACATGGATTGTGGATTGCTGTTTCTGTAAATTCTCCCTTCAAGCCATGTGTCTCTGCATTAATTTGATGGTACTTCTTTCTCAATAATATAATTGGACAAATAAAAGGATCTATAATTCGATCTATAAAAGAACAAGAAATAATGGGCACAAACTGATTGAAGATGGCTTCAGGCTCAACATAAGGAAAAACTTTACACGTTGAATGCCGAAGGTTTGGACCAGGCCCCCCCCCAGAGGTGGTACAGTCGTGCGTCCTGGTGATCTTCAAGAGGTGTCTTGATGCCCATCTTGCTGGGGATGCTTGGATGCTTATCATGGTGGGCGTAATCTGACCCCAGCTGACTTCTTGCCCCTTGGGCAGGGGGCTGGACCTGATGATCTCCTGAGGTCCCTTCCAGCCCTAATGTCTATGGAGTCTATGAAATCCCAGTGGTCTCTCTTGCCCAAGTGCAGAGGGGCTGGACCCGATGATTTGTAAGGTCCTTTCCAGCCCCTGTGAAACTATGAAAATATAAACTATAATAAACTCATACATATGCACTAAAATGATGAATGCCATGGAAGCTGCAGGGATGGGGAGTTGATGGATAGCTGGGCAAATATCTTATATCTATGCTTTTCAACCTATCTCATATTAGTATCCTCTCCCTTAAAAAAACATTGTTCTTATTCAGCTGGGAAGCACGAAGTGGCTGTGATCTCGGGATAGCCATTGACAATGGCAGGGTTGAGAGCCCAAGTCATAGTCAACCTCTGGAGAGAAGCACTCAGAACAAGAAAGTGCTGCTCAATAAAGTTTTCTGCAATGGCAGAACTGCATGCAGTCAGGACAATCCACCCATAGCACGTAAGACTTCACAGAGCACCTCACCGACTTTGTAAGCTCTATCCAGAAAACAACAGGCTCTGGTGTTCTGGCTACATTTTTAGTAAATGAGTTGTTTTTGTTAATTTGTATAATTTTGTACCCCCTCTTCCCCACCCTTCCTGTCTCAAGTTGCTTTGTTGTGTTGCTGTTAAACAGCAGCTGCTTTCAACGCTAGAGATGGCTGCATTTTGCAGGTGGAAGGAGGGTTTCCAAGATTGATGGAAAACACTTTGTAAAGTACATTCATGCACTTCAGAACGAAAGGCATGGAATGAATGTAAGATGGTTTGTTATTAATAGTCATATTATTGCTGTTCTGGTAATTCTTTCCCTTGATCTACCTTTCCCGTTGTATTGTTCTCTCTTCTCAGTCCAGGTTTGAGAGAATAATGGTGAAAGCCAGAGCATGTGGATCTCATTTAAGCACATGCTGGCACATTTCTGGATGGACTACTCTAAATGTTACTGGAAAGGCGAGTCGATATCTCTGGCAAAAGAAATCATGGCTGTCTTGGACTTTACCAACTTCAGTATAATGTCAAAGAATGTGTGCTGGCACCATTGTTGGGTTTCCATTTTCAATTGAAAATTAAATCCATATTTCTTCTTGCTGTAGATTTAACGGATGATTTATCAACCAGAAATAAACTGAATAGACTATCAAAGTCTGGACCTAGTTACTTCAGGAAATGGGAGTCAATCTACATTGACACTACAGTGCCTGGCTGCCTGTGCCACAGGACTTACATAGGTTCATTGTGCGGTTTGTACAGCTGACCACCACCCTCCTCCTCACAAATGCGCTGCTCACATTGACCCCCTTCTGCTTCTGAGCAGGTGAGGGCCCCGTCTGGAGGAATGGGAAACATTTACACTCAAACTCAAACCACCAAAAGTTAAGTCTGAGACAGGACATGTATCCCAGGTTGTCCCTGTTCTTCCACTGTTCCCACAAACCCAGACACCCTTAACATGTCCTTGTTACTTCAGATGAAACTGTAAGTGGAAGTAATGCTAGCCTGTCTCAAAGTGGGGGGAAACCAATAACATAACAGGCCTGTTTTTCTTTATCATCTGTAATTGTACATGGAATATGGAGAATAAAACTGGACCTCTCTCAGCTACGATTCCCCCACAGACACAAAAATGCAAAAAAATCCATTTATGTTAAAAAAGGGCACACATCTTATCCCCCAATCTGAATCTTTTAATACTGAACGGGGGTGACTTGGTGGCCTCATATAAGTACATAACGGGTGTGCATCAGGATCTGTCTGTCCACGAGGGCACCCCAAAAGATGGCAAGGTCTAATGGTCACAAACTCTGGGAAGACTGTTTTAGACTGGACAAGACCTCAGTCCTAAACAAAGTAAGATCCTTACAGCCTCAAGAAATGCCCTGCCCACATTTCTCCTACCAAATGAAGTGTGCAGATTTAATTAACTCTTCACATTTCCAAATAGACCCTCACAATCCCATGCCACTTCTACAGGGCTAGCAAATTTGCTTCATTTGACAAGCTCTTATTTAAGCGCAATGTATTTTGGAGCTTTTGGGCCTTATCAACACGTGTTAAGACTCATAAACATTTCAGGAAAGGCCATTAAAATAAATCAGGGACAGAGTTTCTCAAAAATAAAGCCAAGGGAATTGATAGCAGACTCCCTGAGCTCTGCAGGGCTCTTTTCAGCTATCCGGACCATTGACTAGGAATTGGCTAGTCTTAGATTACAGTACAACTGCAAGCATACACTTCACATGGCAGTGGCACAATTGTTTTGAAACTAGGCAGATCTTCTGTGTTTATTTTTTGGCAGCTTTTATGTTTTTGGCTGGCAGCCACATTGAAATGTGTTTAGTTTTAATTGACAGCCCTGGTCAACATTGCAGATCCCAGGTAGGTACTCCTAATCCTGACAAAGACCGGCAAAAACAGACAACATTCTCTGTCCAGCTATCCAGAGCTTCTTGCCCCTTCAGTTAAAAGGAAAAAAAAATCACTTTGAGATCGCAATAACATTTGAAGCCCAAGATTTATATTTTTGACTGATGGCTCCTTTGTAAATAGACCAAACCCCTCTTGTGACATCTGTCTGTAGGAGCCAATTGCTTGATCTGCCATAGACTCTTGTAAACAAAGAGACTTGTGATTTGCTTCAATGAAGTAGGGAGCCAAGTTACAGAAGCCTTGTATGGAAGACATCATTAGGACAGGGGCACCTTACCATAGCCAGCGTTGCAAGTTTGTTGTACTTAAGTCTTGAATAGAAAAGCAGTTGTACACCAGCCTTCAGTATGAAATATAAGAGACGTTCCAAAGGGACACATGGTTAGATTTATATAAGCCATGGCTAGCAGCATTTTAATTTAGTCCCTGCAAGGGAGACTTGCAGTCATGATCTCAGGAGGGTAACACATAGAGGCCTAACATTTAGTACAGGAAAAAGAAAAGAAAAGCACGTGCCCCAGATTGTGATGGCGTTGGTTTTGATGGCTAATTAGAGACAGCAATAATTACTATGAAAGCATGCACAAGAATAATATTTTGGGTCTATCTGTCTGGAGCCCTTCAGCATACAGAAGCTCACATACTATATCATTAATAACATATTAGTGTATCCATAGCACTATAATTTCCCAAGGAATTCTCAAACTTTTTCTCCATGTGCCTTATATTCTGAGCAGCTAGTTAACAGAGAGAGTTGCCAGGCCTTGCTAAAAGGAGGCATAATTTCAAATTAAAAAGGCATGCAGACAGGGCATTGCTACAGTGTGCAGGCTATGGACATGTAGCCAATTTTCTTACTTAAAATTTATGCCTCTAACAGGCAAAGAGAAATCACATCAAGTTCAGCCTACCACGGGAGGAAATGTCATGGCTAAAAGCATGATGAAAAGAGGAAAACTAGCTGGGCACCTGGAGGCAAAATGAGCCTGTCATTCCACCTGCACTTCTTTGGATCACCCAGCAAGAGAGCTTTTCATACCTTGACATTAATTCATTCGGATGTCGATGTGCTGAGCAGGGTGACTGCAGTAAATCATGACAGTCTCCAGACTACACAGACACTTGCCAACAGTATCTCTGCAGACAGCAATTGCTAAAGCTGCAGAGTACTTGTGAAGTGGGAGATGACCAACGAGGGCTGAGTTTTAGGACAGGAGGAAAGTTGGAGAATATTCTGAGATGCTATTTTGAATAGGGCTTCAATATCAGATACTTTCTTTAGGGTGGGTATGTGTTGTTCCAAACTTTCCAACAGGAATTTCCAAGAGTGGAGTAGCCCTCTTTTCCTCCTTCAACAGGTCTTTAAGCTGTACTGTATTAGTTCATCCGTTTCAGACTTTGATTTGGCATGCCTACATTGTGCAGATGTAGCAATCACATTTACTGGCCTGGAACTAATTAAAAATGGAATATTTTAGATCAGTCATGGTGAATGTGGCCAGATTTGCAGGGATAACACAAGGGAGCCTAAGTAGCACTGTGACATAGCCCTTTAAAAATGTTGCTCCTTTAACACCAGTACAGGACAACTGGGCTCTTCTGTTAAAGCACTGTGGCCATGCAAATGTTCTGTTATACCCCGCTGTGCTGGTTAGCAAAAGTGCTTTTGAGGGTACAGTAGTTTCATGGGGTGCTACATTCCAGATGTACAAATGGACTGCCATTAAAATCTGCCTGGCCAGACACCTCTTTTTTATTTTTAAAGCAGAACAAGTCTGCCAAGCACCATCATCAACTTTCATTTAAGACAAGTTGTGTTAAAAAGAGAGGAGAATGTGAAAGTCTGAACAGAGTGATGATGATGATGATGATGATGTTGATGAACAATAGGTCTTCTTGAAAGTTACCCAGAAATTATCATGCCTTTGATATGTGAAAAGTGGGTTATGTTGTAGACAGACACACACATCACAGAGATACCCCCAAATTTGAAGGGACAGCCAGTCCAAAGTCCTGTCAGCTGAGGTTGAAAGATAACTGAAGTGAGATCCTTTGGGGTGAATGGTGCCATGGTATCATTAATGCTGGATTTCATTCTCTTCACACCATGTCCATCTCATCATGTTGTTTTGGTTTTTTTAAAACACATTTCACAAATAGGTGGTAACTTGGAACCCATATCGTGCAGACTGAAGTTCAATTGCAATGAGAAATAACATTTCCCTATTATTTCTTCTTGTTCATTTATTCCTTTGGGCTTGTAAATAAAGATATACGTTCTATCCTGCTTTCTCCATTAAGTGTGGGAGATGATGTCTGCAACTATGTACAAGACTGCTATAATTTTCTCCTTCCTAAACTCAACTGTGTGGTGAAGGCTGCCATAAAGAAGAGGGAAAAATCCTTTTCTCTCTTACTGCAGAGAATACCGTAGAATCGTAGGAAATGAGGGCTGGAAGGGACCTCAGGAGGTCATCTAGGCTAACCCATTGCTCAAAGCAGGACCATGCCCAAATCTATCTAGACCAATCTCTTGAAGTTGCAGCAAAGTAGGTTTAGACTGAACATCAGACTGCTGTTCGAACAGTGAGGACACTGTGGACTCTCCATCACCGGAGATGTTCAAGAAGAGCTAGGACAGCCACTGGTCTAGGATGATCTATGCGTAGCTATGCCTATGTTCTAATACAGGTCTTTCCCATGCTTTGGGCTTTGCTAGTTGCCATGTGGGGCTGGGAGAGAACTTCTTCCTTGCTTCTCCCCTGCTCTGCTACATATCAAGGGTATTTTAAAAAAAGAAACCTTCCTCAGAGGCATCAGGTGTTGGCTGCAGCCAAGGCTGGGGATTTTAACTAGGATGTGCCAGTGCTTTTGCTGGAACTTAAATCCAGAGGTTCCTGGCTAGACGGGTCTTGCCCCTCCACTCAGGTTCTGACTAATCACCATATTTGAGGTCAGGAAGGAATTTTACCATGTGGTCGGATCGGTAAGGTTTTGCCTTCTTCTATAGCAGTGGGGATGACCCTCTTCCTGGCATCTCTCGGGCATATGCTAACCATTATAACATGTTGGCTGCCATGGCCCCCCCTGCTTAATCTGTGGCAGGTTAGAGTGTTATGTCTTGTGTTGTGTCAGGGTTGACTGTATCGTTCTGCTAAGGGGTTAGACAATGGATTTGTGTAGGATGGTTTGGATAGGGATGCTTCTGCCTTAGGCAGGGGGTTAGATTAGATGGCCTATGGAGGTCCCTTCCAGCCTGAATTCTCTGTGATTCTGACACACCTGATGGTGGTTAGATAAGTGCTATACTGTGCTTGCTGCCAATTGCACTAGTCATAGCATGGGGGTGTTAGATTATCAATTCTTCATGGCAGCAACTGCCCTTTCATTATATGTGTGCAGGGCCTTGATCAGAACAGGGTAATAATAATATGTTCTGGGTGTTTCTTGCACTAAAAAATTGACAGCTGACCTGTAGGTTGCTGTTGGGTGTGTCATTCCTTTTACAGTTGTTAGCTGATAGTCAGGTTCAATATTATATAGGAAAGCAGACTTTCCTATAATATAGGAAAACATGCTTTTATTCTTGGTATCCCATTAGGTTTATAGTATGCATAGTTATAGACTTCTCAGCCACAAAACAAAAAAACAGTGAGATTTCTCTCCATTATAGACCAGGATTTTGTTTCATATAGCCTTTTTTATTCTTTTAATCCTTGGAGCATTTTAAAAGCAGTATGTTAGACAAATTGGTAACACAGTGACTCGGTAGTTAGATTTGGTAGTTATCTGGGACTGCAAAAGGCAGACAGTCTCAATCTTTTGAGCCTCCTGCAAAAAGGTAGAGACCAGGTCATCAAGGACTTTTTCTAAACAAAATGCCTTGAGATCTGTGCTGGTTTCTTCCAGCACAGATGGGCATAGAAATGGGCATAGAAAACCACAGTTTATAATTTCAGCCTAAAGACAAATACATGACAAATCTACTGTGCTAGTGAGGAAATGGTGGATTAAATACGAGTAAGGCATGCCTTGAATTATCTTTAATGGGTTCCACTCCACCATAGATTATGTTATCATTAAAATGATTTAATTGGAACATCCTCCCAGAAGTTTTGTAGGTGACATGCTTGCTATCTGCACTGTGTCCAAACAGGCTATTGTGAGTCTTTCAATAAACATTCTGTAGGCCTAGCTCTGAAGGAATTTACATTAACTTGCATTTATTTCATGAGTGCTGGCCAACTCATGTATATTACTAGGAGAGCAAGCCATGCTTTGTATCAAATCCAGGGGTTGTAAACAGAATTCATATTAATGTGGCAGGAATCTGACTAGATACAATATTTATGGTTCATGCATATGAAAGCCTTATAGAAGGTTTGCTTATAAACAGCCAGTGAATTCTTTAGTTGATGTTTGAAATGAATAATAGAACAGGGAAAATTGAAACTCGCTCCCCCAAACACATGTCCATTTTAATTCTTACACTATTGTTTTCCCTCTGGTCCCATAGGTTACGTACAGACAGTCAAAAACCCCGAGGCTGAAATGACTCAGTCTTTGCAGGTTAGTTGATGCACAGATTAAATTGAAATGGAAGTGAACAGACATTAACCTTTGATTCAGGAAATGCAGCCACAGGCCTGCAGTGGCTCAGGCCAGAAGCCAGGGGGTGCTAGAGCACGGCTCTCTAGCATGTGGCCAGCATGGGCTGTCTGTTCACTTCGTCTTCCTGGTGCCCCCAAGGTCACTGGGATTTGCAGTCCAGAATCACAACAGCAGGGCTCTGGAGGCTTGCTCATCACTTCCTCTTCCTGCTTCCAGGTGCCTCTGGTATTTGTAGTCCAGAGTTGCAGCCAGCTGTAAGTTTGAGGGGGGGAAGGGGTGTTTAACTCCCCTCCCTGGCCCCAGATCCCAGCCGGGGTTTGTCTGGGGCAGGGCAGTCCCTTCCGTTCAGACTGGGCTGCATCCCCAGCTGGGCTTGCCCTCTCCCACGCCCTTGTCAGGCAGCCCTCACTGCTCCAGCTAAGGAGCAGAGGGGTGGGGCCAGCCCTGCTCTCTGGAGCAGACAGCACAGCTCAGCCAGGGCCGCAAAGCATGCTGGGATGCTTGGGGACTGTGATTTAACTTGAACCAGGAAGGGGTCTAGGACAGAAGTTTCATAAGCCAGTTTGACCCAAATCAGTTAAGTCTGATAACTGCATTCAGCCAGGTTTATCTTAAACCAGTTTCAGCCATTTTGAAACTGATTTATGTGCACTGATCTTCTGTTCTGTTACAGGTTTAAATCATTTTCTGATCACTTTAACTTTGGATCAGGTGCATTCTGTATGGGTAGGGACAGAAGTTTCACATAAACCAGTTTAAGAGTAAAGGTAAGGAGAGTTCAGTAGGCTTTTGATCAAGAGCAGTATAAATGTACAGAAGGAGTAAAATCAGGTCTGACATAACAGTACTCGAAATCTAATAAGCATGAGCCAGAACCTGATGTCTTTAGTTTCTGCTTAATTCTTATTTGGGTGAAACTTCCACTGATTTCAGTGGTGAGTTTGGATTGAGATGCCACATCTGCTGGCCTGTTTAAACTGTCACCAGTGATTTAGCTTTACTTGCCAGGCATCTTAAAGCTGGAGTAGTCATAAGAACAGGGACAGGCAATTATTTCGGGCAGAGAGCTGCTTACCCAGTTTTGGCAGGCTGTCGAGGGCTGCATGGGTAGCCCTGCCTCTTGCCAGATGCCCTGCCCCCTGGTTACCATCTTCACACCAATGTCCCAGTGCCAGCACTGGTGGGCCCAAAGGAGGGCACAGGCTGTCAGGGGTCTGTGGAGCTGGCCTGGGCTGCACGAGCAGGGAGAGGGGGGAGCTGTCCTGGCTGGCCAGGACCCCTGTACCCCTGCTGCCCTGCTCTGGGCCTCACTGGCACTGGCCTCAGGACACTGGTGTGGACCCGTGCTCCCGCTGACTCCCTGCCAACTCGCTCCCAGGCTTCCCAGCCTTGTGGTACATGTGGGGGCAGCACACAACCCCGACCCCATGATCACTGGCAGGGAAGAAGCTGGTTCTGAGTGTGGGGAAAACCAGCCCCTCGCCCACCCCATGGCTGGTGCTCCCTGCTGCAGCTGCTTGCAGCCCACACGGGGCTGTCTGGAGAAGGCACAGATAGCTCCACATGGGCTGCAAATGGCTGCAAGTGGGGCACTGGGCACGGGGCAGGTGAGGGGCCACTTTTCCCCACCCTTGGTGCGACAAGTGGCGGGGGCCGCAGCTGCTGTTGCCACACACAACCCCAACAGGCGAGCCCGGAGCCAGCGTGGGGCCTGAGCTGGCAGCGGGGCCAGTTTACAATCTGGTGCTGAGTACAGGGGTGGGGAAAAGTGGCCCCTCACACGCCCTGTGGCCAGCACCCTGTGATGCAGCCACTCAGCCTGAGTGGGGCTGCCTGTGCCTGCTCTGGACAGCCCTGTGCAGGCTGTGAGTGGCTGCAACAGGGAGTGCTGGCCACAGGGCAGGGAAGGGCTGCTTTCCTCCATACCGGAAAGGAGCAGGGAAGAAGCCCAGGGAAAAGTTGAGCACGGGCAGGGGAAAGCAGCTCCTTCCCCATCCTGTGGCTGGCACTCCCTGCTACAGCTGCTTGCAGCCTGAGCAGGGCTGTCCAGAGCAGGCACAGGCAGCCACATGTGGGCTGCAAGTGGCTGCAGCATGGGGTGGTGGCCATGGGGCAGGCGAAGGGCTGCTTCCCCCCCCTGTACTCAGCTTTTCTCTGGGCCACATTTCCTCAGGCTCCTTCCCTGCCCAGGGTCCTTCCCTGCCCTTCCTCCTTACCTGCACTTCCGGCACAGGGCAGCCATGTGGTCCCAGGCCAGAAGCCCCCACTGGAGCTTCCTGCTGCGGGGTGGGCCCTGCTGTTGTGGGAGCCCACCGGGCTACTGCCCTTGGTTCCTCTCATTTTTGACAGGAACCAAGGGCAGAGAAATATTAGTTTTCTAAATGTTTTAGGGGCCCTGCAGGCCAGCTAGAATGGCTTCATGGGCTGGATCCAGCCTGCGGGCCGTATTTGCCCACCCCTGCAGAAGAACCTCATTCTGATGAACTTTAGCTGAAGTTGAGACATGCTTCAAACTGGTTTTGATTTAGACATTTCCACATCTGTATGAAAGCCATGTGGCTTTTTCCTTATGTTGTGGATTTTCCATTTTAAATGCTGGATTTCAATATCTTCTGTGTTGGAGTAGGGCTGGAGTGTTGTTGTAACCTTGACTGTCCAGGACACGTCTGAGAAGCAAAGGCTTTTTTGTGATTTCTTTAAGATCTTTATCTTAAAAAACCCCAGACACTTGTGTTACATATTTCTTGGAACATCACAGCTACAACACTCCAATCCTACTTGAAATAATGAGTTCTTTAACAGAAAACAGGACCGGTGCTTGAATGATTTGCATATGGAGATACAGTTAGCATTAAAATGCATATTATTTGCAGCAAGGCATCTGAAAAGCTCTTTTCTATTATAGTCTATTTGCTTTACATAATACAGTGAGGAGTATTCTAGAAATAATTAAGTGCTATGATTATCTATTTTAAAACTGGAAGCATACAAAGGATTTATGCTTTGTGTCCTTTTTCACATTAGCATTTTTTATTTCCCAGTGCTGACACTGGCTTGCATAGAAATAGTACTTTAAATGTGTATTAATTATCTGATTTTTGAATACAAAATAATAGACTTTGGGGAGCAGGTGGTTTCCAACATTTTCAAAAACTGGCGTGTTTTATGAGTTATGTTTTGTGTTCCAGTGAAATATTTCTACATGTATTTTCACAACATTCTCTTCAGCCGTGCTTTTGGGTTAGTTTCTGAAATGCTATGAAAAAATTATTTGATTTCAGGGAGGAATTGCTCAGCTAAAAATAATAAATATGTTGTAGCCGATGTGGAAACTAAATATGTCAGAGGTGATGTGGAAATCGTCAGCAGAGGGAAAATTGAAAGGATAAATGACCCCAAGAAGGAGTCACACAGAGCTGATTCAGAAAGTCCAGCTTTCAGCAGCTTGAAAATTGCAGATGAAAGATCATTTTGCCCCGAATTAATTCCTTCGAGAGGTTCTTCTGGCATGTGTGGGAACATTGTGACCCTCTTTTGGGCAAAGTGTCCGGGTCTGCTATCTTAATGGGTTAAAACTTCAAAATTATTTGTGCAAAGTCCATATACTTCTTTTTGCTGAGTGCATAAAGATCCCCAAGACTGCATATGCAGGGTGCAGTTGTGTGTACATGTTGTTGCATCTGCGTGTACAAGTCTCAATTTGCACTTGAACACCAGCAGGTTCATTTTTTACAGGCACATGGTGAAATGTAGCTATTCATTACTTCTCTCCATGATGCATTTTCAGCATGTTCCTTAGACTGGTTGGTAGAGATCTGTTTTTTAGGAACCGAGGGTCAGGAAGTCTGTTTTCAGTGCAGGGTGTATAGGTAGTTGATAATGCCAATCAGCCCACACACAAACACACACAATCGATACTACACTAGATCACTCACTGTATACATCATCATCATAAAAGGTATGTTGTTTGCCTTTTTTACCATTAAATGTGTTTGCTACTTTACAGGCAGTGCAAATAGGCCTCGTCTATTCTTGAAAACATTAATCTTATAAGGACTAGTAAATCAATACTGCTCCCTCCAATTTGGTTGCTGAAACTAAAATTAAAGTCCAACTGGAGAACGAGTTTTGAAATTCATTTTTAACCCTGTAGCAATCTCTTACCTGGAAACCTAATTTTCTCCCTTTAAGAAGATATAATTAAGTGTCCCCATGGCAGATGATCTGGTTCTGTAAAGCACCTCTGAAGCTGACAGACACCATTATTAATACAATTCTTGGAGATGCAGGCAGGAGAATAAATTGGTTGTCATTGGGACATCATCAATCTAATGAACACCTGACAAGTGCACTGTTTGTCTCAAATGAAGCAGGTAGGGACGAGAGAGAAAGACTTCTAATAAGAACACCAGAGAGAATATTGCAGGGTATGTCTGACTGGTGCATGTTATTCACTGACAATACACTGCAGTTATAAGAAAGAGATACATGAGAAAAATAAAAATAAAGTGAAATGGATACTTAAATAGATTTGGAGAAATTGTGCTAATACATGAGTTCAGATCTTTGAAAAATTCTTTTCTTTTTATCTTGTTTAGAGTTTCTATTATTATTTCAGGCAGGGAATTGATAGTTTGCTTCTCTTTGAGTTGTAGCTATCTAGCACCACAACAAAACTGAACTTTTTATTTTAGGACACGGTGTCTCAAAGAGACAGAAGTTAAATACATTTTGGTCAAGGCAATGCAACACAAGACTGGGCTTTGCAAAGCCAGCTAGAACATTTTGACACAGCTCCCATCAATTGTAAGTTGAATGGGGGCTCTGTGTCTGAAGTCCCCTCAGCATTTTGGAAAACTTCAGCTACTGAAAGCCAGACTCCTTCCTTGGATTGTTGCGGGGCTGGTGAAAGATACAGTTACAAAGCTGGGTCCTGATTCAGCGGAGCGCACAGCTGAGTCACACTGATGACAAGTGGCTTCTTCCCATGCTTAAAGTACATGTTCACCCGCATAGGCATGTGTTTAGACATATGTTCAAGTGCTCTGCTGAAGTCAGAATTTAGCTCATTTTGTTTAGAGGATTGAACCTGGTTTCTTTCAAACTAATTTGGTGTTTGCCATCGTGCTAATTAGTTCAGGCGATTGTTTACTAGACAACCACTGGATTCCACTGCTTATTAATCATGCATGATTGGTCACCTGAAAAAAACAAACAAACAAACAAAGCACAGTGTCATTTCTGCTCCCTGATTAGATGACTAAAACATGTGGAACAGGAAGATAACTTACTTTCTAGGATGCACTTTTGAATCAGCAATTTTTCATGCTAAGGTCAGCCTAACCTGGGAGATTCATGAACTTATTCTTAAATATCCAGCTGTTATAAGAACACTGTTGAGCAGCAGGATTCTTATTGGTCAAATTAAGTGATGTAATTGATGAATACACACACACATAAAATATATATATACACACATATATAATATATAAATATATTATATATATAATATACACACACACATATATATATGTGTGTGTGTGTGTGTGTGTATATATATATATATATATATTCCTACTTGAGAGGCTCTAAGTATCACACATAACAAATTAAATGGCTTTCACCTATTAAAAGGCATAAACTGGCTTAGTCATGAAAATGATTTGGCTGGCGGGCGCATGGCAGCAACAATGAAATAATAAACTGCATGGAACCTGGAAAGGCATGGCCAAATCTCCAAAGGTTTGAAAGTTCAGATAAACATCCTAAAGTTCAGATGCTAACCTGAACTCTGTCCAAACCTATCCAAGCCACCTGGGTTTAGGAAATGAGCCTAACACTGTCAGGAGGAATGGTTTTCTCACAAGATTTCTGGTGCTTCCTGCTTCTTGACAGGCAGGAAATACCATAAGAAGAGCCTTTCTTGCTGTAGTTCATCATTTTCAGCATTGGCTGGAACCAGGAAGTGCAGAGGCAGCTTAAAAATGAAAACCAGTATGTGCCGGGGAGGACTTTGTCAAGCCACTGATGGAATTTCCTCCTGAGGCTTGAATGGTTTTGTGCATCCTCCTGCACCGTGTTGCCATTGTGCCACTGCTTGAAACTGCTTAGTAAGACCCTGGGCGTTACCATTTTCCCTGGCAATCAGTTTTGCCACAGATTTTGTTGGTCTTCGCCCTCTCTCATGTCTACTGCGCTAACAGGACAGCCCATGGGATCTGAATTCTGTACTTGCCACCTTGGTCAGTAACTGCCACCTTGGTAAAAACACAAGGAACTGTATCTGTGCCTCAGGTGTCCTGTCTGTATGACTGGGATAACAAGATGCATCTTCCCGAAGGGGTGTGAGTCTGAATACAGTTAAAGCACTTTGCATTTCTATAGGGATTTCCATCTAAGGATCCCAAAGCAGTCTCACTGCTCATGTTGCCACTTCTGCCTTGCCAAGCTCTCTGGGACCCAGGGCTGATCCATCAGCCATGAGCGTACTCTGAAGAAGTGCCCAGAGAGGAATGCAAAGTCCTGGGCTCTCAGCCACCTTGCATAGTATTGTCCCTTGACCTAAGGTGCGGCAGAGCCACAGCTGTCCCTCACAAGCACATACCTGCATAATTTTGTTCCTGCGGGGGGGGAGCCAAGATTTCTTTGTGTGCCTGTGTGCGTGCGTGCGCGTGTCTTTGCGTGCGAGCTGTTTGAAAGAAAGCACCCAGCTCCTAGAGAAACCACTTCCAAGCAAGTATCCATCTCAGCAGCTATGAAAGGTGTCTCTGTTTCATTGTTGATTAAAAAGTACAGCCCACGCTGACTCAACCCTCCAGGAAGTGGTGGGATGTGAAGGGAAAAGAGGGAGAGAGAGAGAAACAGAAGGCGGGGTGGGGGGAAATCCCTTCTTGAGATGGAGAGTCCGGACATGCCAGATTTCTTTGGCCCAGACCTTGCTGTCATGAGCTTCACAGCTTTTAAACATTTGATTTCCTGCTTTCTTTTCTGAGGCTGAACCAAAGATTTAGGAAAGAGCATCATAAAGTGCTTTATGTTGCACAGCTGACCTGTGAGTGCTCTAAGCAGAGGCTCCTTCATGTGCTCCGAGTTAACGGTGCAGGGGAGAACCTGCCATAAATCTATCATTAACCACCATTTTCTCACTGTGAAATGAGCAGTGATGATGATGATGATTTTCTCACTCCAGACCTTTCTTGAACTCCTCTGGTAAAGCAGAAGGCAGATGCCTGAGGGACAAGGAGTTGGGGGCAGACAAGGGGAACTCTAGTTTTGAAGCTGAATAATAAAACCAGTTATTGATTGCAGTCCGGGGTGTTTAAATTTGCTGGGCTCCTTGGGCCTGAAGGGTGTTTAGCTGATCCTTATATGAGATAATGGCTCAGGATTTTTTTTTTTTTCATTCAGCAAGTGTTTTAGCTATTGCTTCTCACTGAAGCAGTGCAGATCATGTGCAACTCAGTTTCCCGGACAATCTTTCTCAGCTGACATTGTTATTATCAGCCATTTGGATATATGTGGCAGGCTCTTTTCTCTTATCCGTTAAGATACTTAGTCCCGAGGGAGTGACACAGTGCAGCATTTAGGTAGTGGCCTTCCATAAATAAAGGCTAACATGAATAGTGTTTAACAGACTTGGGAAGTAAACTCTAGCACACGGGTTGGCAACATTTTTGGGCAGAGTGCCAAAAACACCCACAACCTCAACCTGCAAGATGTTGGTGTGCCAGGGGCACGCGGCAGGGGAGCCATGAGGGGCCTGATCCTTGTTGTGGCAGCACAACCCCTACCTCTTCCCCACCATCCACCCCGAAGCACATGTGCCAAGTGAAATGCCTTCGTGCGTCATGCTCTGGCACCCGCACCAGAGGTTGCCTACCCCTGCTCTAGCAGAAGCAGATGATTTTTTCATAGCGAACACAAGTAAAATGCATGTGTTTGAAATGATTTCCCCCCCCCAGTTAGCCAAAAGATTTCGGAGCTTGTCCTCGAGTTTAGGCCTCAGTGTTGCCATTGCTCTGCAAAGCAGCTGCACAAGGTGGGGAGTCTGATGGACGCAGTCCACACTGAAGTACTCCTCTCTATGATCCACTTCTCATCTCAGCCCCAGAAGCATATATTTCTGCTGAAGATGGCAGGAAAAAGTTTGGGCCACTGCCAAAAAGTCAGTGGCAGGATTTGATTCCTGGCTATGTGGGCTGGTCTCCCAGCGAGGCAGTTGTTCAGCTTGGTCCTGGCTCTCAGGAAGGAGACAGGGGCGCTGTGTGCCATGCCCTGCTTTGCTTCTGAGGAAGCTCCCAAACCACTTGGAAGCTTGGTGTTGAGGAAGTGTGTCCCCCCAAACCAGGTTCATGAGCACAATTTTGTCTTTCTGCTCTTGAGACAATAAAATAAATTTACAAAGTAACCCATCTGGAATTCAACATGATATGCCTGCATTGTCTGGGCTCCTGTCCTCTGGGACTGCTTGTAGCTATAATGATTGGCCATCCCACATCTTCCAGGGCAGTCCCAGATTTCGGAGCTGTGTTCAGAAGGACTCACCAACATGGGAGTTTTGTTCTTCCTTAGACAAACTTGTCCTTGATCAACACCAGACAGCATCCTGTTACGCCTACTGAGAGGACATGGCTTGACATGGCTTATTGCTGCATGAACATGGCCACATGCTGACATTTGAGAGACACCTGCGGGCTACCTGCAGCCCCAGCAAACTCTGGTGGTGATGCTGGAGCCAACCTGGAGAAAAAATACCAAAATAAGGCAATGGAGTCAGGGCCTCTGTGATGAATGGGCATCTCCCTTCACATGAGAGAAGTGGACTTTGCACATGAGAACTGGAGAAACCCGACATCTGCATGGCCATGCCTCTCCTCCAAGCTAGCCCAACAAAGGGAAGCAGACTACTGCCATGTGTTCAATATGCTCAATATGCTTCTTCCAGGGAAGCACCACTGATGTCTAGATTTCCTGCCAGGGCCTGACTTCCAGCTATCTTACTTCAGCATGGATCATGTAAAGCCCTGCATTTGGCTCGCTTCGGGGAGTTTTGATTCTGACTGTGATCCCTGTCGGTATTGCTCTGTGGCCCAGTGACAGATTACAGCACTCATTCAACCTCTTCGGAGTCTTCTCAGTGCAGTTCACAGAGTTCAGGCAGTAATATGAATGTATATGTCTTCAGTTAAAGGCATGACCGTAAATGCTGGAAAGTAAAAGATTAAGCATTGCCTATCAAGCCAGGTCAGTTGAAGTGAAATGACCCACATCACTAACTAGAAAGATATTTCTAGCTTCATAATTCCTAAACATAAAATTGCTTATGCTTCTAGACATGGTACAACAATTACACGCGATAAAATGAAGCTTGTGGAGAATAACTGAAGTCTCTGAACTTTTTTTTTAAAGCATTTAAATGTTAGCAGTCCATAAAAATCCAAAGCCCATCACTAAAACAAATGAGCCAATGCTTTACCATGCAGGCATCTCCCTAAAGAAAGGCGAAGGGAGCATTCAAACTGAACCTTGCAGAAGCTGGACTGGAATATTTTAAAGACTTCACTAATGTGGTGTGTTACCTTTCAAGAGATACAGACAGCATTTCCTCACCAGCAAAACATTACAGTTTGAGGTACCGCTGTGGTGAAATACAAATCTTTGAGCGATTACATGAGCAAATGTTGCAGCCAGTATTAATCATAGTGTTGGTATCAAAGTTGCTGTGCAATTTTCCTCCCTTCCTCACTTAAGACTTCAGCCTCAAACGGACTGGTTATCCTGGGCAATTTAGAAGGTAGCACTAATAGGTGTTTATTTTTCCTGGACAGCTGAATATACCGTTGGAGTTACTAATTCTCTTTGGAGGAAAAGTTCTCTGAATAGTTACATTTGAAATTCTACAAGGAAAATACGAAATCCACTATACGCTGACATTGTAGGAAATGCGACGTAAAGGTAAGGCATCACATCACGAAGTTTCCATGTATGCCAGAGTCAGGCTGACTCTTCAGATCTCATGAGGCTCCGCAGCTAAATTTGAGTCTCGGTTTACAGATCACCCAAAACTTTGACGTCTCTCGTTCCTCTTTGCTGAACGCAAATCAGCTCTAGCAACCATTTGAGAAATCTGATCTTGGTTCTGCCTTAAAAGTTCCCAAACTTTTAAAGGTTCAGGCCTGTCTCTAACATTTACTAACCATCTGTGAAGCCTTCCCCTTCGGCTCTAATCAAATCCATGGCTTGCCTTTCTCTGAGCAATCCCTCTCCTTCTGTGTCTGGGCAGGTTTAAACTGTGACTAAACCAAACAATAGCTATTAGGACTAACTGGCTGACAAAACCCCATTGGAGGCACGATTGCAGCGGTTCCAGCTGAGTTCTGGGTAAACTGTCAATCACTCGCACAGGGAGCTACCCACACAGTATAGCCCGTACTGGGAGAATTTTTAGAAAAACCAACATAAATTACTTTGAAACATATAATCCACGATTCCTCTAGACAGTAGTCCCAAAGGGAAAAGAAAAGATGTAGTCTTGGTATTAGCAGAATGTAAACCAGCCAATTCCACCTGCCAGTTCTCTGTTGTAGATAAAGTTATCATAAATCTGTCATGATTGGTAATAATACTTTACATATGTAAACAAGAAAGTTACAGATTGCATATTTTTGCATAGATATATGTCTCTGTGTAATATATTCACACACACATGACAAGTATGTTCATTAAAAATGCATATTAAAACAAGTGCTCTTTTTAATGCCTACCTTTTTTTCTTGACTGCTGGAACAGGTAACACCGTGAGATCTGAAGAACAATATTTCGGTTCTGCAGAATAGAAAGTGAGTGTAGGTTTTACACTTTCTTTCATTAAATAATTGAAGAGTAATTTGACATCTTGATAGCTGACTGCTGGTGATTAGGAGTAAAAATGGGTTAATGATGCGGTTTGAATATGTGATTAATTTAGCCTTTGCAAATGCTTGCTCATTTTCTGCAAACGGGCTGATTTTTATGAAAGTTTGTCCTTTGACATTTTTGACACACATTTTGCACAAACATGCTTCGTTGTGTTGGTTGCTTGCAAACAATTTCTTTTACTCCACCCTTAGTTATTTGCTTATTGTTTTAGTTCTCTAAATCACATGGTTGTTTATCATTGGATGACGGAAAAATGTTGAACTTGGAAGATAGAAATTAAGGATTTCAGGATGAGCACATGAGTCCAATGAAAATGATTCCACTTCTACAGCAACTGTTCTTGGGCACTCGCAAGCACCTAGACGTTCTGAGGTCAAGTGCTGATCTCAAATTTTGGATGAGGATTTGGGTCATTTCTTGCTTTATGTTTCTCAGGTCTCCACTGCTGAGAAAAATCTAATCCTGGTGGATTCACACAGCTATGTAAACTCACCTGGAAATTGTATACAGGAATGACTTCACTCATTACTGAAAGGAAGCCACCACTGAGGTGAAGTATAGCTCATTAACCCTAGTGCTGAGAACAAACTGGCACTGTACTTTAAGCGCAGAAGTTAAAAGCTGAGACCAAAAGAGAAGGAGGAGTTAAATGGAGAATTAGAATTTGTCTAGGACACTGGAGTTAACACTTCAGAAAGTCCTTTCAGCTCTTCAGAGTTGCACACAAGGACTAGGGACAGAAATTCACATAAACTAGTGTAAGTGATTGGAAACTGGTTCAAATCTATAACACAGCAGAAGTCCAATGCACATAAACTACTTTCAAAATGGCCAAACCTGGTTTAAGATAAACCTGGATGGATGTAGTATCAGACTTAACTGATGTCGGTTAAATTGGTTAATTGAACTTCTGTCCCAGATGCCCTCAAGATTCAAGTTAACTCACAGTCCTTCAGCATCCCAGGATGCTTTGCACCTCCCTGCAAGTCCCCTTCCCTACCCGCCCCATTGCAGGGTGGGCAGGTTAGCCTTGGTACAAGCTGTCTGCTCCAGTTGAATAGGGAGGCATGCTCTAGCAACCCCTGGCTTCTGGCATGGACCACTGCAGCATGCATATGGCTGCATTTCTGGAATCAAAAATGAATGTCTGTTCACTAGCTTATTGGTTCAATCTACACAGCTTAAACTAACCTGCAAAAATGGGATCAATTTAGCCTTGGGCTTTTTGACTACCTGTACTTAGCTCAGGTGTCAGTACTTCCATAGTGTTTCAATTCCTTGAACTACATAAAGCAGCTTCAAGGACATTTTTAGTGACAAGGGAAAAAATAACCCAAAGTGAATTACCGGTGACCAATGGGAGAATTTTATAGAACATTTTCATCTTCCTTGCCTGCTGGAACCTGACACTTGTTCCTTCTCCAAGTTGTTTTTTTGTATGCAACATTAAGTCTTCATTTTAAACCTTGTTAAATTAAAACAAGGGGATGTAGTCATTTAAAAAAATGAGCTGTCAGCTCTGCAGCAGGGGGTTTTTGGGGCTGTTTGGAAAACAATATAAAACAAAGTTTCAACTTCTGCCTGAGGGGCTAGAAACCTATTTTTTAGGCTGCTTCATTTTATCATTCTCAGTGTATCTACTCAAATTACCTTTAGACAGTGGAATAAATAGGAAATATTGCCCAGGGGTTCTTGGTTTTATCAGAAGGGACTCTGAAGAAAGAAGGAGATGAAAAAGAAGTCTAATTCATAAAGACCTGATAAGTCGTTTTACTGACAAGAAATCAAAAGTGACTGAGGTTAAATGAATTCTAATATGACTGGTGAATGAGGCAGCCCATAATTCATTGCTGCTGGATGTTCAGAATGTAAATGTGAGAATAAATCTGCCCAAGTTTGGATTCAAAATTTAAAGTCAGCAGAGAGAAAAGTGAAGCCAAGGAAAGATGCAAAGCCTGTCCAGGTACTATGACACTCCTTATAACCTTGCAAACCTTGTTCTGGGAAAAGTCCTGATCACTAAGTTTTACTTTTCTTGCACTGATCCTGGGCTCTGATAATACCTCAGCTTCCAGGCTTATTTTTCTGCTACTACACCTTTCTATACACACGCTATGATCTCCATGAGGCCAGCCTCCCCTTATCTTTCCCTCCCTGACAATATTCTGAAAGTGGCCATATGGGCACTAGGGTTGTGCAAAGCTTCAGTCCCTGATTCAGTTCAGCAGAGATTTGGCTCGACTGATGGCTGAATCTCCGAATCTGAATTGAATCAGGAGACCCTTTAATCTCTCTGTACTGAATCGGAGAGATTTGGAAAGATTCAGCAATTTGGATATAGACACAGCTTTAAATGTTTTTTCTACATACCTCAAGGTAGCAGGCAGCTCATGAATGCTGCGATGCTGAGGTGCATGGAGTGTCCCACAGGAATGTGAGGGGCTCCCCAGTGCACTCAACAGCAGACCCAGAAGTGGACCAGAAGCACTTCCGGTCCACTCCCAGGTCTACCAGAGAGCAAGCTGGAAGGACCCCCTATGCCCTCCTGGTGCCTCCTGGGTCTGGGGCAGCACCCGGGGTTCTCCTGTGGCCGATTGCCAAGCCAAGGGGATACAGGGGGACTCCCCCCCGGCATGCTTCCTGGTGGATCCGGAAGTGGACCAGAAGTAATTCTGGTCCATTTCCGGGTTTGCCGCAAAGCATGCGGAGCCCCACCCCACCCTGCATTCCTGTGGGACACTCCATCTGCCCCAGCATCATAGTGTTCAGGAGCCATGCCTGCTACCTCGAGGTATGTAGGAAAATATTTAAAGCTGTGTCTATGTTTGAATCCCTGATTCTCTGATCAGGATTGAATATTCAGATTTGGATTTGGCCGAATTGAATCGGGGACAGTGATCCAAATCAACTAATTGAATCACTGTCCCCAATTTGGGCCAGATCCAAATCAAATACTGCCCCGTTTGCACACCCCTAATGGGCATGTAGACACAAGATATATTAATGTGCATCAGCCTAATTTAATGTGCTTCATGGATGCTCATCTACATGTGCAGAACCTTAATGCATGTTAAAAATGGCAAAATTAGACTAATTGTGCCTAAATTTGATACCCACAAATGCAAGTATCAAATTTAGGTGCGATTAGTTAAAGCACTTTAACGTATGTGTAGATGTGACCCCTCATTAACTTTAGTGCCAGGTTTGCCCAGCCACTAGGGGCACATGGCAGGGCTGCAGGTACTTGGCACTAACTAATTACGTGCCAAGTCCCTGCATATGTAGACATCTGGCAAAATTTTCTTAATGCGCATTAAATTTAGTCACACCTAAATGAACATATAAACATTCCCTATGAATAGATATGTAGATAACATTAATGACTACCTCCTAGGCTAGGGACAGACTTTACACTTAAACTGGTTTAAGTGATCGGAAACTGGTTTAAATCTGTAACAGATAGACATTTAGTGCACATAAGCCAGTTTGAAAGTGGCTGAAATCGGTTTGAGATAAACCTGGATGAATGTAGTATCAGACTTAACTGATTTGGCTCAAACCAGTTTATGAAATGTCTGTCCCAGACCCTTTGCTGGCTTAAGATAAATCAGAGTCCCCCAGTATCCTGGCATGCTGTCTGGCTGGGTGGGGCTCTGTGCTCCACAGCAGGGCTTGCACCGCCCCCCACCCCCGGCTGCCTCACTGGAGCTTGGCAGTCTCTGCAGGCATCTACCTAACTTCTGCCCCCCGCCTTCCCTCCATACTCTGTGCTAAGCAGGCATTGCCTCATCCCTTACAGACACTTCACCGTTAGCCAGCAGACCACATGCTGTCTACAATCTGTGCTGTGGGAGATGACAGAGGCAGACAGGCTTTTTGGAACTATTCAACAGGTAGCTTAATGTCCTTCCTTGGAAAAGCTGTTTAAAAGCTGTTTGTTCCCCCCTTGCCCCTCACCACTCCCTGCCAAACAGGAATGCCCCCTCCCCTCTGCCTTGTGAAGAATGTATCTGTGTATTAGCTAGCAGACCACATGCTGGGTGAGTGCTGAATCAACAGGTAGCTGGTAATGTCCCTCTGTTTTCTTAATGGGGCGATAAACACTGAGATAGGGGTAATACTGTTATCATCCCACTCACCCCAGGCTTGCTTGCCTGTCAGTTTGATGCTGACAGTATACAGAAGCAGGCCAATGGAGATTGAAAAGCTCCGTATCATCAACAGATGCATGCACTACAACCCTGCCCCCCACCTTTACCTCAGCACTAGCTGGGAGCTGGCAACATTCCTGCTCCTTGAACAGTGAGCCTGAAAAACCTGGGACTGCAGGCAGGCTGAGAGTTTATACCCCTCCCTAACAAGAGCCTTCTTCTGGGACCTGGTCACACCCCCCTCAGTGCAGCTCTGCAAGTGAAGGGAGAGCTACTCTAGTGCTCCCTGGCTTCCAGCCTGAGCCACCGCAGGCATGTGCCTAAATGTCCTCAGTCCAGAGGGATTGTCTGTATGGTTGGAAACTAGTTCAGACTAGCCAAGTTAGACTAATCTGCAAAGGTTGAATCAATTCAGGCTCAGGGTTTTTGATTGTCTGTCCCTAGCCCTAGTGACAAATATTACAACTATATCAGGGGTGAGCATCAGGGGCTAGGTGAACAACTATTCACCAAAGCTAGATTCCCAGCAGGGGTGGTGCAGGCACCTACCCTGGAGGTCTTCAAAAGGATACTGGATGCACACCTTATTTGACCCCAGCAGTCTTTCCTGCCCAGAGCAGGGGGGCTGGATCCAATCATGTCATGAGGCCCCTTCCAGCCTTAAACTTCTGTGAATCTGTGTGTGATTAGCATTGATTATAAGGTAGTAATTTCTATAAAGTTATTGTCATTATGCACTGAAAATGGTTAACTGAAACCAACCTTTTATAGGTAAAGCCAAGATGTGGTTTCCTGCTTCCATCTCACTCATGCTTTTGTCTCAGTCCTTTACTTCTTCTTGCTGCCACAATCTTCTATTGGCTATTGGATATCCAAGTTACATAGTATTGTGTGTAATCCTTGTTTGGATGAATTAACCAAATTAAACTCAGATACCCCAGTGACTAGTGGCAGTATAAAAACTTAGACAAATGGTGATTGTATCATGAGCTTAGTGAGAATAAAAAGTGCCCCCTGCACAGACTGTGTTTATGAAGCAGATGATTAAAGACTGGGTGATGTTTGGCTGGGATTATCCATGTGCTTTTTGAACAGGAGTTATATGATGAGTCTTTCAAATAAAATCACAGTATAGAGAAAACATGCCAGACATTTGAAACTATTATTTCGAGAGTGAGCAGGGGATCAAATGATGAGGCCAATACAACTGGAAAAGCCATCAAAAGCCAGATCAGCTGCATTACTATCCTCTTCTTCTACGGGCTTTAGGCAGTAATACAGGTAATAATCTCCATGATTTGAGTTTGGAAAGGAGAGTAATAAAGAAATGGACACTTTTTTATTTGTTTTTTATATGAACACAAATAAAAGTTTTAACATGCCCAAAGGATCCACTCTGTCTGATCAGGAAGTAGCACCTCCTGATATCTAGCCTGAATCTACTCTTAGTCTACTTATGGTTATTATTCCTTGTTACTCCCAGTAGTGCAGGGACTCTCCCATAGCCTGCTGGACCCCATTGGCCAGTTTGTAGACAGCCACCAGATCTCCCCTCAGCCTTCACTTGTGGAGGCTGAACAGGTTCAGGTCCCGTAGCCTCCACCCATGGGGCCTGCCCTGCTGCCCCCTGATCATGCAGGTGGCCCTCCTCTGGATCCTCTCCATGTTGTCCACATCCCTCTTGAAGTGCGGTGTCCAGAACTGGACGCAGTACTCCAGCTGCGGCCTGACTAATGCCACATAGAGGGGGAGGATCACCTCCTTGGACCTGCTTGTGATGCATCTGTGCATGCATGGCAAGGTGCAGTTAGCCTACCTAAGCGTGTCCCCACACTGTCGGTCCATGTTCATTTTGGAATCAATGATGACTCCAGGATCCTTTTCTGCCTCTGCACTGACAAGAAGGGAGTCCCCCAGCCTGTAGGTATGGTGCTGGTTCTTCCTCCCTAGGTGCAGCACCTTGCACTTGTCAGTATTGAATCCCATCCTGTTCTCATCTGCCCACCCCTGTAACCTGTATAGATCTAGTTGCAGCCTGTCACTCTCCTCCAGCATGCCCACTTCTCCCCACATCTTAATGTCATCCATGAATTTGAACAGGGTGCTTTTCACCCCCTCATCCAAGTCGCTGATGAAGATGTTGAACAGTGTGGGCCCAAGGACCGAGCCCTGGGGGACCCCAATGCCCACATCCCTCCAGGTCAAAAATGACCCATCCACCACCACTCTGTGGGTGCAACCCTCCAGCCAATTTGCAGCCTATCTGACTGTGTAGGCATTGACATTAATTTCGTAAGCGAATAGAGTGTTGAAGGCCTTCCTAAAGTCCAGAAAGACTATTTCCACCGCGACACCTGCATCCAAGGCTTTTGTGACCTGGTTGTAGAAGGCCACAAGGTTGGTCTGACAGGACCTGCCTTGAATGAACCCATGTTGGTTGCCCCTAAGCATGATCCCCTCTGCTGGTCCTTTGCAGATGTGCTCCTGGATAATTTTCTCAAAGAGCTTCCCCAGGACCCAGGTAAGACTAATGGGCCTGTAGTTTCCTGGGTACTCCTTCCTTCCTTTTTTGAAAATGGGGACCACATTGGCCCTTTTCCAGTCTTTCAGCACCTCACCAGGGCACCACGAGTGCTTGTAAAGCTGTGCCAGGGGTCCCGCAATGACCTCTGTTAATTCTCTCAGCACCCTGGGGTGGAGATCATCATGACCTGCTGATCTGAACATGTCTAGTCCCACCAGAAGTTCCCTGACTAGGTCCTCACTGACCCTGGGCCTGTCAATGCCTCCCCTGGGTCTGTCGGGGATCCCAGTGGGGGGATGCCCTGGTCCCTGCTCAAAAAGATGGAGGCAAAGAAATTGTTAAAGAGGTTAGCTTTGTCATCTGGTGTGACCACTAGATTTCTTAGCATATCCTACAGAGGCCCTACATTACCCAATACCTTCTTTTTACCTGCTATGTATTTAAAAAAGGACTTCTTGTTATCCTTGATCCAGGATGCTAGTCCCGGTTCCATGTCCACCTTAACCTTCCTAACAGCCCTCCTACAGTCCTGAGCAATGGAGGTATAATCCTCCTTGGTAATGGATCCTCACTTCCATTGGGTGTATGCCTCCTTTTTGGCTTTGAGACATTCCTGGGTCCTTCTGGTGAGCTATGGGGGTTTTTGAGCACTTTTGCCCCCTTTGATCTGTGATGGGATTATCACCCTTTGGGCTTGGAGGATCGTCTCCTTAAGGAACGACCGCTTTTCCTGGACTCCCAATTCCCCTCCCCAACTCCTCTCATTGACATCAACTGACTTTCAATCCAGCCATGGTGCTGTTTCCAGGGGTGGATCCAGTATTTTGCAAAGTGGGGGTATGGGAGCAGCAATCAGCACTGCAGGTGTGTCTGTACCCCTGCTCCCAGCCTCATTTCCTCCCCACTAGTGTGGGCAGATCTGAGATTAAACTTACTAGGGGTCATATGATCCCAGTATTCATTCCTGCCCAGGACAGGGAGTCGGACTTGATTTGCTCATGACCCCTTTGACCCTACATCTATGAATGAATCTATGAATATGAATCTACGGATCTCACCTTGGGAATGTCCAGGTATTTTTTTAAGACTCCAGAACAGATACAAATCCTCCCTGCAACTTCCCCTCTGTGCTCAGAGGCACATTCCCACCCCCCTTCCCCCATCTGCCCTGCTCTTCCCCTGTGTCCTGGGGCTGAGGGGGAGCTCTAGAGCCACTTCTACCCTCTTCAGCTTGGCTGTGTGGGGGCTGGGCTCAGCTGGGGACAGTGTTAGGTGGCACCCCCTCCCCACACTTCCTCTTGGGAGTCCCAACACGGTAGGGAAATCCATGCTCTGACCCATTGGTGATGTGTAGGGCCCCTGAGATCGACCGCGCACCCCTTGGAAGTGCAAGCCATGAAATCAGAAGTGCACAGCAATTGGCCACCTCACCCATTGGTGATCTGGTGCCCCTCCAGACTCAGGAGGCACCAACTGTCCATGCTCTGACCACCCCTACTGCCAGCTGAGCTCAGCTTCTGCATAGCCTGGCTGGAGTGGGCAGGAGCAGTGCTGGAGCTTCCTTTGCCTTCAGGACAGCAGGGAAAACAGAAGTAGCACATAGGGGAGGGAGAAAAGGGGACATGTCTCTAAGCACAGAGATAAAGGGTGTAGGGGAGATTTTTTACCTGTTTGGGGGACTTAAAAAAGTCCCTAGAGGCACAGTGCAGTCTGAAGTGGGGATTGGCTGCCCCATTGCATCCCCTCTTGATCCACCCCGACTGTGTCTGTGTTGCCTCATTGTTTAGCAAAGACAGGGGGCTGGCTGAAAGCAGCCATGCTGGAGTTCAGATCAGACTGATGGTGAGGATTACCTTTTGGGGTCCTTCTGTGAATGTCCTGTTATGGGCTCTTACTCTATGATAGGAAGAACCCTAAGCAAAAACTGTAATCCTGTGGGACCCCTTCAATAGCTTGGGACCTTGTGTAACTGCATGTTTACAATTCTCTCACATCTCTTGACCAGCCAAGATGGACAAGATGTGGGCAGACAAAAGGAAGCATCCTAAAGGTGTGTTGGGAGTGGAGATTTGCCCATAATTTGTCAAGCTTTTTTGCAATTCTGACTGCTTTGGAATTCACCACCAGGCAGAGCTCCTAATCGGAGTGAGGGATGGAAGGCACCTTTTTGTCATTTCCCTCTGCGAACATGATGGTAATTGTTTCTCTCAAATGCCAGTCTTGTCAGCTGTCCAGGTCTATGCGACCTCCAAGTTGGATACTCTGCATGGGGCAGCAGAAGCTTTAGCTCATCCCCAATGGGTCTGCTCACCTCCTAGGTGGTATGAAGAGCAGACAGCCTATTATACCAATAATAAGATTGGTTTTCTGTTTGTTTCCAGGGTCTGACAGTAAGTTGCTGTAAGGATTGAGTTAACAGCCCCTAACCATAAACAGAGAATCTGTTATGGCACATTCAGTTGAGGGGCCCTTGTCTCCCCTTGCTTGCATATGTTTCCCCAGAGTTAGATAGAGCTGGAGTGTGTGGAAAGTCAAGACATGGACCCATTTTTCCACTTGGATAGTGGCAGCAGTATGCTATTGTTGGGTTGTTGATGCTTATGAAGAAGCAACATGTTGGGGGGAATGGGGGACACATGCTCCCCCAGATTTCTGCACCAACAGTGGAGTGCAAGGCACGGGGTTGCAGCCTGAGCAAAGCCAGGGCCCAGCAGTAGTGGGGGGAGGGAGTGGGTGGCATCAGTGCAATTTCTGTGCCAACGGGGGGGGGCTGGGGCTAGAGCCTGACTGGACCCATTGCCCAGCAGCAGTGGGGATGGTGGTGGTGGAGCAGTGCTGTGCCCCACCCCCGTCAGCACTTACACGTCACATATGGCTTATGATTAACTGAACAAAAAAGCCCGGTATAATAGTCCATTGCTCACAAAGCCACCCTATAGTACCAAGCAGTGTAGCTGTGCCTTGGAGATAAGGAAAGTGTAGTGGGCAAAGAGGTTTGGTTTCAGGCTTCCTGAAGATTTTTTGCGGCAAAGAAATAATAATGAAGATAGTAATCACATTCAGATTCTAAAAATCACCCTGTCGGGGTCTCTATTAAAATGAAAACAGTTCCAGGAAGCCAGCTACAAACGTGGCTTTTTCTTTGCCTTCCAAAGCACAGAGCACCTTTAAACATTCATGGCTGAGGCAGATGTGAAAAACATGTCTAAATTGGATTTGCAAAGCACACTTCAATCCTAAACAAACAGGGCTGCCTGGAATCTCACTTGCCAGACAGTTGGCATATCTTGCAGTTTAGCTAACATTAACAACAATGCATTTCAAAAAAGGGAGAATAGGCTGAACTTGGCCTTACCAACAGCTCCTCAGAGCTGGAACGTTACCCCAGGAACACAGGTCTGCCTGTTTAAGCTTTCCCCGGACCTCCCAATCCTAGCACTAATCAAAGTCGAGAAATTTGCAGACAGCAAATTGCTCCACTCCAGCAGCACCACACCCTGCATGGAGGACTACAGGCAGGCTGCAAACTGAGCTCAGCCAGTAATTCCTCTACAAATTGCTGCAAGTGTTAAACCTCCAGGGAACGGACTTAATAGCTCCCTTCCAGCCTTGTTTTGCTTTGTCAGACTGTGGATTATAGACAGCTGAAGGGGGAAGGGGAGAAGGGCAAGGGCTATGCCTCATTTTAATTTTTTTTGTAAGTGCAATTTGCACTTGTTATTGGGATTCTTTTTTAATGATTCATACCTATAAACTTATATGCACAAGTGAGGCAGGAACGGGGAATGAATGAATGGCTTTGATTTAACCTGTGTGCTAACCTGTACCAAATGGGCCAAGCCTCCCGTATGAACAATAATACAAAGTCTCAGCCATTCGGCGTGGAATTTGGGTGACCACATGTAAACAGCAGAGAGCTTGGCCTTCTGGGCAAAAATTATGACTTCAAGTTTATATTTGCCTCAGATTTCAAATGGCAGAAAAAGTGAACTAATAAATGCCAGCTCAGTGAAAAAAAATGACTTTCTGTTTGTGAAGCTGATGGTGGGGCCTCTTGTGTATTAGGTGCATGCATCATACTGACAGAGAGAACTATGCCCACCACCCCCTCCCTCTCTGTGCTAATGAAAAATAAAAAATGCTACTTATTCGAGTGTTTAGGGATTGAAATGCCAAAAGGAAATGAGCAAAATCTCTTTATAGAGAAATGCATGTAATGAATGAAAGAGGTTAAAGTCAAAGATCCAAATATCACTTAGAGGAACGTACCACAGGCAAGTGAAACACATGGTCAATCATGGGTGAGACAAGTAAACAGCTGACTGCTAGCAGCACTAATGGACTCGCGGGCCTGATTCTCCTTTCCCTTTCACTCACCGATGGTAGCGTAAAGCTCACTGATGTAAAGCTCACCGTGTGAGATCGGAATTGGGCCTGTTTTAATTTAGTCTTGCTAAGACACAGAGCAGCGTAGAGCCCCACCAACCCAAACGAGCGTAGATCCCCACCAGCATGGATGGAGCCATAAAAGGAGACCCTCGAGATGTTCTGAGCACCATCTCAGTTTGGATGTTTATCTCCACCCCTTGAACCTCCTTGATCTAGCAAACTTGGAGTATGAATCTCAAGATGGTTTCACTGAGATGCCCAATATTTCTTGGTTCCCTCTGGAATATCATGATGTCATGCCTCCCACCCCCCTTCCACCATCACTTAGCTGTGAGGCTGTCTCTGTTGGGGGCCAAACCCTCTGTAACATGAATATATTGAAGGGAAAGAAAATATAGAGATTTTCTCTTCCCACCAGCTCCCTTTCCATGGCTGAATCTTCCCATCACTCAAGGAATTGGAAGGGAGAGGAAACGCACTTAATCACTGGTGGTGATAGTCCCTCAGGGGCTGTCATCTGTAGCCTGTGGAGCTACCTGTCCTGGTGACATCTGTCATGCTAGCTGGGTCACATGCATTGCCAGTCCTTTTCAAAGAAAGGACCAGCCTTGGCCCTGCAGTGCTGGCAGGATGGCTCTTCACTACTTTCTGTCCTGTCTCCTCTCATATTCCCTTCCTAGCAGGGAGGGCAGAATTTCCTCTGTAGTTCTCTTAAATCATTCATAAGTCATGCTCTCAGGCCCTGAGTCATTTTTTATTGCTCAGCTACAGTTGCGGCTGAAACTGCAAAATTCCATCTAAAAGGAAAGACAGCAAGTGCCCAAAAGGTCAAGGGTGTTGAGGTTGGGATGGCGGGGGCTAGTTTAGGCTATTCCAGAGATTGCAACTGAGAGATCTGTAGCCAACAAGAGCCCCAGCTCTGAGTTTTGTTTGAGCCCATCTCTGCCTGCAACAGTTAACTGTGTCACCTTACGGCATGGGTGCACAACACTTTAAAGCCGGTTAAATGCTTTTGCACTGCTTTAATGGTGCTGGTGTTTGCACACATTGGCGGCGTATAGCATGTTAATTCCAGTCGCTGTAGCACATTCAGCAGCATAATGCACCTTGAATGACTTTGGGGTACAGCAAACTAAAACAGCTCCGTGGAACGAAGTACCGGGCTCACGGGCTGTGCAGGCAGCCTGGCAGCAGCCTGGGAAGGCAGTCTCCACCAAAACCCTCCCCACTAAAACCTAGAAAAAATAGGCAAGGTTGATCCGTCCCCTCGCCCTGGAGCCTGCCTGCCTGCCTGCATGAGCTGCATGGGGATCTGGTCCTTCCTTCCACAGCTGTGGTGCCCCCCAGGACCACCCAAGCTGGGTGCCTATGGGTGTGTGCCAGCTGGGGGAGGGCGCCGTGGAGAGAAGCACCAGCCACCGCCCCAGCCCAGGGACTGCTCTACCTGCCAGCAGATCACCCTCCCCTCCCCCCCCCACAAGAGAGGCAAGTAAGACATGGGTGTACACAATGTGGGGGTTTACTTTGCCCTAAATTGAAGTGGTGTTTTTAAAAACCCACTGCTTCAATTTAGGGTGAAGCAAAGCCCTATTTCTTCTACACATGTCCTTAGTCACCATCCCATCAGACACCGGCACATCTATTTAGTAAAGGGAAATGCTTCCCTGTTCTCTTAGCATTTTAGCCTAATTGCATAGTGTAAACCCAAAGAAGATGCTGTATTTGTATCTTAGGCAGCGTTATGTCCTTTAACCAACACATCAGCTCAACCCCTATCTCAGCATAAGCGACAAAGAAGCAAAACACATTGTTGTTAGGTTGCTGAGAAGCTGTTTGATATGTTGTTTTCTGTTATAAGAGAAGGATGACATAGAGCTCACCCCTCACCCCAAGGATTAGTGTGAATATAGTGACACTGATTGCATCTAGGAAAAAAAAAATCACTTGCATAGTATCATTTAGAGACCACTTCCCATTTCTGGACCAGCAGGGCCACAGTTTGAGCTCAGCTTCTTGTTCTGTACACTTGCATTTGGTTACATAAACACTCACACATGTTTTTGTGCTTGTAAATAGCCATGGTAATACACAAGGTAGACATTTCTGACCTGCCCAGACAGGTTGGACGTGCATGACACATTCAGGGCTGTACACAGGTGTCTATTTATGCATGCAGAAGGAGCACACAACCCCAGAGGCACTTACAATTTGGCCAATATTACTTAAAGACAGAGAGTGAAACTAATAAATCGTGTCTGCTGAAGTTGCTTGTTACGGTATGGAGAGCATTCCTTCAGTCTCTGTACTTTCCTGCAGCCGATGCAGCTTGCCAGATAGAATATTTGTAATGACAAATTTTATACGTTGCAAGGTCACGCTAAGGGGCAAATGGACAAAGGATTTGCTTCCATTTCAAGTGACTAGCATCTCTTCCTCTCTGGCCTCAGAACATGTTCAGACTGCACCGCTCTACTTAGTTGTATATAGCATGTAATGTATGCGACATTTTGATTTCTTGTTTTACTCGTCTGATCTCTGATGCCAGGTGTCACAGTGCCCTCTGTAGGCAATGCTTCAGATTGAACCATGAGTTAAAAAGAGTTCATAACCAGACTTCAAATACAAGAGTTGCCACCTCCTGCTTTTGACTTACTGAAAGTTAATAGGTATCTCTAGGACACACTTGGAAATATCATGAAGTTGTTCAACATACTTCCTAAGGGTCTGTCTGAGACTTTTCTAAGTCTTTCACACCCTGCTCATGATCCTGCTTTGAGTAGGGGCTGAGCAAGGTGAATCTCTTCCAACTCTTCTGTTCTGCGATTTCAACCTGCTCCATCATGTCAGCAGAGGAGATTTAGCCACGGAGATATCTGCAGTAGCGTGTCCAAAAACAGCGTGCATCTTAGTGGAGAACAACAGATAAATAGGACAGAGCCTGTGAAAGGGCAGTTCTCACCAAGGTCAGCCACAGCTGTCAGAAAAAGGAGATATCTCAGTTGGTGGGCTGAGACCCCTGCCTTTGCATGTTGACTGATATTGTGTCCTTGTGCTCCTCCACTTGTTCTATCCCACTGCTTTTCTTGTCTTGTAGTCAGGTTGAAAGGTTGTGAGGGCAAGGTCCCCTTTTTTTGCTCTGTGCTCATTAGTGAAATGGTGTCCTGATCCATCATTGGTGCTGCTGTAAAACAAATAATGATGAAATAATATCATAATTCTTCAAGCAGATCAGATGGTTTCGGTGAGGTTCCAGCCACGACAAAATACCTTATGTGTGCAATCAGGTACCCCAGGGTTAGTTGCAGATGTGGTTGGGAATTTTCTACTTCTCAGACAGTTCTTTCAGGATTTTTTTTCAGGAGGGATTTTAATCTTCTGTTCAGCTTTGATCATGAGTAGTAAGTATCATTCTGGCATTTCAGTCTGTCCATGGTAGGGTTGGACTGTGACAACTCTGGGGTTGCCCACATTGACTGAGCTACCCTATCTGTTAAAGCTACCAAATTAGAAATCCCGCAGAGAAGGAATGCAAATCTCCAAGGACTGATATCAACACTTTCCATTAAGGAACATTTAATTTTCTTTACCTGGCATCAACTACCAGTCTCAGGCCACAGGTTTGTCTGCTGGTTAAACAACTCAGCACAAAGAGCCCATATTCAGCACCACAAGTTAATACAAATTTGTATGTTTACCCACCAAATCTACTTGCTACTCTTATGTGTCATGCCTGAAATGCAGCTGCTTGTGAGAGAAGGGCTCTGCCTTCATAATACAGGATCTGCCACACTGTATTTTAGTTGTATATTTGTGCAGGCCCTAGCACTATAGTCCAGGTCCGTTATTAGCTCTCCAGATGCTACTGTAAGAGTAGTAATAATGAGGATGAACAAATTCATCCAAGAGCATTGGATCTTTATGCTCATGATGACAGATGGGATCTTGGGCTTACAATTCTGCCTGAAAGGCTCACAGAAAAATCTCCAGGAACTGCATTAAATACTTTCTTGGCCTGCCTTTTTACACATAGTTTTGCAAGCACAAGATGTTAGCATTCCTGACAATAAGTTAATTTGAAAGAGTATTATGAGAAATGGAAAACAAAGCGTTCTGTGTCCCATCATAAATTAATTTCCAAATGTGAATACATGTTCATGGGATATTTTTATATTCGCAATATACTTTCAGCTCCAGTAGATACAGAGACAATTATTTCTTCTTAAACCAGAAAGCAGGTTACATGGTGATAACTTCTGGACCTTATAAGCCACTGGAGCATGTAATTATTTAGTTCCACTTATTAATGATGTAAAGCCCATGCAAGTCCCAGAGCACTTGTATGAGATATGCCCAGTAATTTAAAGTGGCAGTATAAATTTAATTTAGCTCCATATTTAGAGGCTGTTAACAAAAAATGGGTTTTTATAAAAATCTGCTACGAGTAGGAACATTCTTGTAAATTAAATACATATATCCAATACAATTTCTCTTTTTGCTGTAAATATTAGCCATTTAATGTGAAGTATTCAGACTTAGCAATGCAGTGGCTGTGTAGAAGATCAGAAAAGGAAATGACTTCAAATGCAAAGGAGACATACCAGTGTCTATTTTGAGTGAAGTGCAAAAGTGAACAGTCCTCCTATGTGATCGATTAGACTCAGTCCACTTCTTTCAATTGCAATGATCTGAGGTTTTACCAGTAATGGAAAGAATGTAAAAAGTATGGTTTTCATCTTGTCCTCTTTGGTTCGTGGCCAAATTATATTGTTCTGGTTTAGAAATCTTCACGTTGTTTTCCTCATCCTCCCTAATATGACATACCAAATCTTATGATGCTCTGTCACCATAATCCTCCTACTTTAGTTTGCCATAATAATGCTAATTATTTCTGTATGTAAATAAGCTATTGTTGACAGGGTTCTTTCAGCAACACACCGATGAGTCATGGAGAAAGCAGCTTTAAAAATGATTTAGTCATAAACAGAAATTCCATATGTCTTAATCTGGCATGGATTTTTCTCTCTCTAACAAAAAAAAATTGTTTCAGCCTATGTAGCAGGGCCATAATGTGGCAATTTGTCTTAGAATGAAACTAGGATTTATGATAGTGGAAACCAAAGATATCAGATGAATAGCAGACTACATGTAATCATTGGTATTTCCAGATATTTTGCTTTTTGTGCCTTTGATGTTTTTTGAGGGACAGAAATGCAGATGTAGAATTTGCCCCAATAAAAATGCAGCTAAGGATATTTCCAATGTATTTAATTGGGTGGTAAAAAACTCTTTTTTCCACTTTGATAGGGGGAGGAGTGAAACCTATACTTTTACCCAACTGGCTTCCTTGCAAGGCTGCCAGTACCAATATATGCTTGATAAAAAGACATTTTATTAGCTGTATATTTGTCAAATACAGGTTTCTGGACATCAGAGTGCTGCACCCTTAGGAAATCCAAATGAAGTAGGATGTTGTGATCAGTCTCCACATTATTCATGCCTCTGCTAAAAGCCTTCTGCTTAAACATTCATGGTCATCAGACTACTTTTAACTCCATTAATAAGTCTCATTTTTAGTAAATAGGAAGTCTAGAGTTTGTAAAGTTCCTTTCTAGAGTAAAGATGACCTTGATGAATAAGGAATGCAGTATTTGACTCTTGATGCACGTAACCTATATGTCCCTTTCAGGCACCTTCTCTCTTGTTGCTATTTTTCATAAACATGAAATCAGAAATGAATCCTGCTCATTCAATCACAGTCCAGGATTTTAATGTAAAAAATAAAAGTCCTGTTAAAGGGAAGAACGTGAACAGCATCCTTTTGGTCTGCTTGGAAAAACATCAACTGTAATGTAATGAACATTTAAACTTTGAACTTCGGAATCACTTCCAGCATAAATGAGCAAGAACAGTGGTTAAATAAATTGCAGTTTAAAAATACAGAAATAATCAGGTCTTTTACACCTTTTATCTAAGGCTATATAGGAATGAGAAATACAACTAATTTATGGCTACTAGTTATCCTCATTATTTTATATGGTTAATGGGAGTGTATTAAATATTTATTAAAATCCAATTAAAATGAAGAAACCTGGTTGTCTGGTAGTCCTGAGATATAGCATAACTCTGAGATATTGTAGAGCCTGAAGTCTGCCAGTAAATCTGTTGATAATGATGATAGCCATGACATATTTGTAGCACAAAAGGCATCTACTAAGATCATGGCCCCACTATGTGAAGTGCCAGATGCTCGTAGCAAGAGAATAATCCATGCCCTAAAGAATTTATGGGGGAGGGAGGAGACAAAGGGTGGGATAAAGGAGATATTATCATCTCTATCTTATAGATGTGTAGCTGAAACGCAGAAAGATTACATGATTTGCCCTAGGTCCCACAGAAAGCCCAATGTAGATACAAGGACTAAAAGCAGAACTTCTAAGTCCTACTTCAGTGTCTTGAAAACCATCTTTCCTTGGATAAGATGGGCAAAGCATCTAACATGTCATCTTCACCCAAGCCAACCCAAATAAAATAGATGTTACTAGAGGCCAGCCGGGAACCTTGTACTTTCTGCTAGGGTTGTGCGAAGTGGGCCCTATTCAATTCAGATTCGGCTGGAGTCAGGGACAGTGGTTTGATTCATTGATTCAGATCACGCTCGCTGATTCGATTTGGCCGAATCCAAATCTGAAGATTTGATGCTGATTCAGAGAATCAACAATTTAGACATAGACACAGCTTTAAAAGTTTTTTCTACATACCTTGAGGCACCAGCGTAACTTGTGAACGATTATGCTGGGGCACATGGAGTGTCCCACAGGAGTGCAGGGGGGCCCTCCACATGCCCGATGGTGAACCCAGAAGTACTTCCAGTCCACTTCTGGGTCCACCGCTATATCACCCCGGCTCAGCAATTGATTGGGGGGGGACCCTGGGTGCCCCCCCAGACCCAGGAGGCACCAGTCACTTGGGGGGGGGGAAGTGCGGAGGGCTGGGCCCGAGTGCGCTCCTCAGCAGACTTGGAAGTGGACCAGAAGTCATGAATGGCATGTGCCCCTGGTGGCTGGGGGGGGCATGGCTGCGTTGGTGGCAGCAGGAGCCTGACAGCAGCAAGCCGGGAGCTCCCACAAATGCCACCGGCACTGTTGGTGGGGGAGGGGGGTGGCGAGCACTGACCAGGTTGGCGACCACCCACTGGCACCACTGGCAGTGTCAGTGGTAGGCAGGGGTAATTGTGGATCTCCCACAGGTGCCACTGGCTGTGTCGGTGGCAGGATGGTGAGTGGCAACTGCCACAGGCGCTGCCGACAGTGTTGTGCACCCCCTACGCGTTGCCTCTGCCAGAAGTGCTTCGGTCCACTTCCGGGTCAGCTGCCAAGTGCACTGGGACACTCCATGCGCCCCCGCATCGCAGCATTCACAAGCTGCTGCTACCCTGAGGTATGCAGAAAAAACATTTAAAGCTGTGACTATGTCTGCATCGCCATATCTTTCTGAATCTCTCCATATCCATTTGAAGGGTTCCAGTTAGATTTGGAGAGATTAAAGGGTCCTTTGATTCAATTCAGATTCAGAGATTTGGCCACCGAATCAGGCCAAATCTCCCCGAATTGAATCAGGAACCGAAGCTTCACACAGAGCCTACTTTCTGCTTCTTGCTGTTGAAGCAGACACTCAAACACAATTGGGACTTCCATGTGATTGCCCCCATATGGACAGTATGTGTGCAACCATTCCTGGAGCAGCTAAGAGTAACCCACCCACCATGTAATAGTGTAACCTCATGGCTTTTATCATACACAAGGCACATTAATGTAGAGATTCAGAAGATACACATCTTCCCCGTCACAGAATGAAATTGGCTTTAGCATTTACACTTGAAGTTGCTACCAAGTGAAGGAGCAAGAAGAAATAGCCTCTTGTAGATGTGGAAGCCAGCACCTGTTCTTACAGTAAGCCATTACTACCTCACTTTATTCTAGGTTCTCACACTCCTAGATAATGTTACATATCTTCCCGAGATGACCGCTTTATAACTTCTCCATATCTCACCTTCTTTCATTTCCTTCTTTTTTTATGTATTCTTTTCTTTATTTCTTATGCAATTTCCTTTTCACTCTCCACCCTGTGACTACACTCTAACTTGTTTTGTGTCAAGCTATTTTCCTGTTCTCACCTCCTCAGCTTTGTATAATGACAAACACCCTGGATTAAGCTGAAACTATGAATGATTCATGGTTGCAATGTCCCACCCATTATCACTGGACAATTAGCTGTATAGACCTTGTGTTACTACTCACAGATATTAAACAAACATGATCCAGGGCTGCAAATATTAAAGTTCTTTTTGAATAATAAGAGTTGAGCCTTTAGAAATGCACTTCTTTTTTTTTTTTTTTAAGGAAACACAAAGTTTCTCCATACTCTTGAGACTCCTGGAACTGGAGCTTTAACATTAAACCTTGTGAGGCTCACACTAAACCAATGAGAAGTGATAATATTGACTGATTCTATCCAACCATGTCTTTTCTTACCTTTGTGATGTGTTCTTTATCAGTGTGGGAAAGCCACCATAAACTATCCCATCCCAAAACAGCTTGATTTAAAGAATATGGGGGAAAACATTTCAGGAGAAATTCAGCATTTCTAGTTGGTGAGGGACACAAGATAGGGACATGGAGAGATGCTATTACTGGCAAGGGCTGGGGTATACCGATAGTTGCGTAGGAAAGCAACTAGTTTGAAGAGAAGCCTGAATTCTGCTTATATGTATGACTGAGACCAGAATAAAAAACCCAGGAATAAAAAGTCTTATCCACATAATTCGTCTTGTCTTTTCTGCCTATTTTTGCAACCTTGCTGTGGAGGGACAGGCTACAGCAGTGCCTGTTTCACTCGGGACGTGCCAATCAGGCTACCCTGGAAGAGCCAGTTGTGGGGGTTATTTTGTGTAGGTGGACACAAGGATTGGAGTGGGCTCAGGTGCTTTGGCAGAGCTGTGTAGGGGGAATGATAACAAATGAAGACTTTCCTGCTCCTTCTCACTGATGCTGCTATAACTTTCTCCCTTCAGCAAGCACAGGGAGAGGAAAAAACAAAACTCCTCACCCCAAAGGGAGAGATCTTTATGTTCGCTTTCTTTAACAGATCTGCCTTCACTACTGATGCTCCAGCTGTTGCTGCTGAAATTCCAAGTCTGATGTCTAAATTGACCACTAATGCTGGCCAAGTCAGCTATTAACAACTCACTGGCAAATGCAAGCAAAATGCACAGGTCCAGCTTGTTCCGAAAACAGCACAAAGCAGGATCGCTCCCAATTCAGAGACTCCCTGCACAGGGTGCTGAATGCTCAGGAAGTGAGGGTGGGTTCACAGCACAATAGCCGTTCTGCACTTACGGCTCCCACTCAACGAGAGGAAGCTTAATTATGCTCTGGAAGTGCAGTTAGTTACCTAACACAAGCACACGGGGCTCCGAACAAACTTGTAACTGCTCCAGAAGTGGAGGGGAGCTGCTGCTCCTGCACGTGTATCAGCTGCTGTGGGGGAAATGTAACATCTGCCTGCTCCCGCAGTGGTATAAGACAGCTAAACCACTACAACTTTGACCCTGAATGCAAGCGGACTGAAGTTACAATGGTTTTACTACATTTATGTCATCACAGGATCATGCAGGTGTAATGGCTACTTTGTAACAAACCTACAATTTGTCTATCTATATCCTCTAAGGCAGTAGTTTTCAACCTGTGGTCCACAGAGCCCTGGAGGCCTGCAGACTATGTCTAAGGGGTCTGCAGAAGATGACCATGTTCAATCAGAAGTATGTGAATACCCACACGTACAATTCAAAGGGGTCTGCACCTCCATTCAAAATTTCCAAAGGGGTCTGCACCTCCATTTGACATTTTTTAGGGGTCCACAAATGAGAAAAGGTTGAAAATCACTGCTCTAGGGGCAAATGAAGAGTTGGCTACATAGACATTTAGGGCAGAGTGCCTGGCATGTATAAAGGCAGACAAGGTTCTTTGGGTAACTCTAATATCTTTTATTAGACCAATTCAAATAATTGGAAAAATTCTTCTTAGCAAGCTTTTGGGCACAAGCACCCTTTGTCAGGCTGAGGAAGCGTCACATAAATTCACTCCCTAGCTTATCGCACATTAGGTCTCTAGACCAGCCATCAGAAACCCTCCTCAAATTGAGTCACACTGGGGGAGATCACAAGCATCCCCCCTCCAGCTGCCACACACACTTTCCCTCTATCCGCAGCTTCTATTTCACATTTAAGCAACTGTGGTATTAATGCTTTGTGATGGGAAGAGTGAAATAACAGCAAAAGCCTTCAAGGGTGAGCAAAGGGGTGGTGTAAAATCAAATCTTAGAGCAGAGCCAGTTACTCACCATGAATAATTTAGCTGACAAATCCCCCCTTGTTTTGTTCGGCGAATGCTCCACAGCTCAAATTTGGAAGCAGAAATTACCGTATTAAATTTTTCATGACATATGATTGCTGCGGCTTGTTACTTACTATTTGAGATATGAAATTAGAAATGAGCAGCTTTGTTGCCATCGGTTCTGTAACACGTTCACTTTGCAGGGTTCCCGGTCTCCGCTCCCATCCCGGGCGTCCTTGTAGATTCCTGTCCTGGCTGTGGAGGAGCAGTGCTGAGTTCTCCAACTCAGGCAGCGGAGACTCATGCTCTGAGATACTGGGTTCAAGCGTATCTGACTGAGGGGCAGAAGAGGAGTAGGCAATGGAAGAACATCTACCCACCAGTTTTCAGCCTGGGGGCAACAGTGTTTTTGCCCTCCTCACCGGCAGCTTTGGCCAACTATCAGCTGTCTGCTTAGTTGATAGGCTGAGGCATGCAGGAAGCAAACATAATCTCCAGTTCTGGTCAGCATGGGTCACTCTTTCCTTCTGGGTTAACAGGAGGCTATAGCTCCAGGTGTGACCGGCTGGTTATCGTTTCAGCTCCTCCTGGCATGGTCTTCTCCCCAGTTGGCTCTGAGGACCAGGGTCTTGGTCTTGTCAGCAGTTTCTCCTTCCTCTCTTACCATCACTGCTACAGTACAAGTGTGGGGTTCACAGCTCTGGAGGTGGGTGAGACAGCAAGAAGAGCAGGAGGAGATGGAGGGAACAGTGCAGCGGAGATGGGGAGAACAAGGAAGGCGTTGTTGTGCAGGCTTAAACGATGGGGCACAAGAACAAGGGAAGAGATATGGGGTACAAAGGACAAGAAAAGCACTGGAGCAGAGATGGGTGAGAAGCTGGAAAGAGGAAAGACAAGATGGCCAAGGTCTGGAGGGACAAACGAGGCTGAGACAAGGACTGTGATGGGAAAGAGGGTGAATGTTTCTGGTTGAGCAGGGGCTATGTCCAACATTTGGGAACAGGCCGAAGAGAGATTGGGTTCCTGGAGATTGGGAATGGGACAAATTTTGGCAGAGAGGCATAACAGGAGGGTGTGTGAGCAATAAGAGTCCACTGGAAAGATTTCATATGGAAGGGAAAGGATTTGGTTGAAACCTGCTGGGAGCAAGCCTCAAACCTGCCCCCTCAGAGAACAAAGTAAGTACCGGGGTCTTGTGTTTCCTTTTGTAGGAATGATGGATAAGGCATGCTTATATTTGTGGGGTGTAAAGAAGGGAAGTGGCATTGTGGTGCACTAGAAACAGGTCTTTGTTGCACCTCTTGCTCAGCAGCCCAGCTTTTTGGCTGTAATGCATCCTGCAAAGAGCTTACAAAGAGATTTCTTGTGAGAGATGCTTTCTTTTTTGCAAGGTCCGGTATGTGAGCTTAAGCTTTGCCTTCTATGTGGGCATCTCTGCCATGTGTATGTCTGCAGGAAGTGAACAAAAAAACTGCCATGAGCACAGCCAAAACTGATTCATTAAGCATTTTTAATGAATGTTTGCAGAAATGTTTTTGGCAGTATCCACCCAGCTCTTTAAAGGATGTCTCGGAAAATGTAGGTCATTCAGACAACTAAAGGCCTGATTTGCAGGTGCAACCAGGCACTCAGCTGTTGAGATGACCTCAATTTTTGAGCAAATAATTGTGATCACTGTTTAATAATCCCACCCACTTGATACCAAGATGAAGAATAATGCTTTCAAGTGATGTGTGTGAATTCCACTGAAATAGCCTGAGAAGTGGATTTGGAATTAAATCTAATGGTACAGTATCATAAGATTATACAGAGATATGCAAATTGCAGAGAGCTACTGGTGAATAAGTTGCTGAGACAGACTTTCTATGAAAACTACCTGTTGCTTTTACTGTGTCAGATAGACAGTTACTGAGGAGTATCATTTCTGCATGACCATACTCTACCTCAGGCTCAATAATGAGCATCTCCTTCTGAAGCAAATCTCTCCCAGGATTCAAAGACCAAACAGCTATACTTGATGTCCTATCAGCAACGTGTGAATTGATGGGTCTGGAAAAAATGGGCATTCTTCAGAGGTAGAAATGAGATTTAAGGGCAGTTATTCTTGCTGATGTACTGATGTATATTTACCATCATCCACTTTATTTGCAATGTACTGATATTTGTTGAAGTACCTCTTAGAGACCCCAGCCTTAAATGTGCTGGGCACTGAATAAGCTAATAGCTCAGAGAAGATTCCCTGTTCTGAAGAGTTTACATGGGCAGCATAGGGAAATAATGAGACCATTAAGATAACATGACAAGATCTTTGATCCTGTGGTGGGGGCAGAAGAGATATGTAGATACGTGATGTTCATAGGTGGTGTTGAGATGAGCAGACTGCCATATTGAGACTGCCAATAGACAGATGCTTTTCTCACCCAGGAAAGTGGGAAATGCTTTCCCCATCCATGACAGGTTGTATAATTCAATAGGGAAAGCTCAGGATTCAGGACTAGAAGGCTTTGATTTCTCTAGGACCTATGGAAAGTCTTTTGGAAGCATGCATAGACCTTGAAATGAGTTGTGGGCAGTTGTTTTTGGAGCTGCTCACTCTCTTTTCTCACCAGTTCACAACCAGAATGAGGCCATGTATCCTTCTTGGGTTAGCACTGAGATCTATGGGCTGATTCTTCCCCGAGGAAGACTGGTTTTACAATGATTTGACTCATTTGGCATCAATGGAGTTACTCTTTATGTCCATGCATTTAGGTGAAGAGAGAAACAGCCCAGATGCTCCAAAGAAAGTGAATGACTGGCAATCATAGTCCTTGCTGCACCCTGGAATTCAAAGCAAAAAGGTATCAAAATAGAAGTGCTGATTTGCAGTGATTTTTTGCTCTTGTCAGTGCTTTTGAAGACTAAATAATTAATCTCTAATTCTGATAATAGCTCTTGCACCTAAAGCATAAATGCTTATTAGAGTGGGCTGCTGAAGGCCCCTGAGGGCACAGTAATACTTGAATATCAAAGAAAAGACCTACGCTGTTGACTCCTGTCACTCACCATTATTCTTTGAAGAAACCTTGTCCCTAACTGAAGGACTCTTCTGTTGTCATTCTGTTCAACCTCACATGCGATGGCTGTCGAGCAGCTGATGCCTTGGCGTCAAAGCGTTTCCGAAGGATGGGTGTGAGGAAGCAGAAGAGCAAGGTGGGAAGTTTTTCTCTCTTGTGTCCTGGATGTGAATGTGTGAGTGAGGTGTGTCTATATGGCTGTCATGAGAGGGAAAATCAAGGGAAGATGTTGCCCAGCTGCTGTGAATACCAATCGCAGAATCAAGGAGGATAAAAGGCAAATGAGTTTTACAGGATGCACTGTTCAAGCGCTTAAGAGAGTACTGAAATCAATATTCATGCCTAGGAGTGAGGTCACTCAGGAAATGCATTAGACTATTGAGGACCCACTGTGTGGGGAGATCAACACATTGGCCTTTGAAGGAAAAGGTAGTTTGAGAGGGATTCTGATTTGGCTCTGGTGCTGTCCAACTAAGAGACTTCAGAAAAGTCCTTTTTACCTTCCTGTGCCTCAATGTCCTCATTTGTTCAGTGGAGCTGAGGATACTGCTATTCTCGGTAAAGCAAATAAAGGATATACCGGATTCTTATTAAATCATTTCCACACTTCTAGGTTCCAGACAGGACCAGAAACAAAGGCATCGTGCAAGACTTTTCGGTTTCCTACTGCAAGCATAACACACAAACTGGAAGCGTGTCTTTGTCTTACTGTAGTGCCTGGAACACGTAAGAGGAATATATCAGCCAGCTATAGCAGTGCTA
Organism: Crocodylus siamensis; assembly: GCF_052110815.1. Classification (NCBI taxonomy): domain Eukaryota; kingdom Metazoa; phylum Chordata; order Crocodylia; family Crocodylidae; genus Crocodylus; species Crocodylus siamensis. The sequence continues at coordinate 10,973,438 of NC_143409.1, read as the reverse complement.
CCAACACTTCTTGGTTGCATATTACTGAATGAAGGATGGACCATGTTTCTAATATGCTCTGTCATAAAGGCAACAGCTATGAATATTTACCTTTTTTTTTTTAAGTTGCCGCTGCCCAACTGCACACATTGTTTTATTCCTAGCACACCACGTTCTCTCCCTCACAGACACACACACACAGACACACACACTTCACAGCAGCTAATATTAGCCTGAAAATGAGTTGCGAGTGAAGAAATCCATACATCCCATTTCCCTTGACATCACCGCAGGATGGCCAGCGGCTCATTTCTCCCCTGTTCCATCCATCACAGCATGACCAATCAAATTAATAAAATTAATGGCCATCATTTTTGTAACACTGGAAAGGAAGGGTTGCAAGAAAGAGGATGGAGTGGAGTAAGAGGGTCCCTGATGAACCTTCCTAATGAAGCTGCTGTCATAAAATAACTTCCAAAGTGTCTGTACTGAGCTCCCACAAAATCTTGCCGCAAAAATACGACGCAGCAATAGTCACTGTGTTGCTGGATCATCATCCACTTCAGCAGCATGATATGTTCTAGTGGTTGTGGTAACCCTTGGCCAATGCTGCTATGGGAGAATCACCGCATTTTCTTTAAATGATATGATACACGGCTAGTAATTCAAAGGCAGTCTGCTCTAAGTGGGCACTGGAAAGTTTGTGGCCTTGATCCAGTGCCCATTGAAAGTCTGTGGATAGCATTGTGTTCATGATCACTCATGAGACCTTTATAATAAGAAACCACTAGCACTTCTGCATACTTCATAAATAACAGACATTGGGGGTATGTGCCACGATCTTAAGTAAGGTATTTTTAAACAGAAGAGAAGCAATTTCAGTTTCAAGTACTCAAACAAGCATGAAAAACCACAACATGCCACCAATTTTCTTTCTTTTTGAGGCGTACCAAATATCTTGGCATGGTCATTAATAGTATTTTAAAGATTTTTGAATAACAGAGTCTTACCCTTTTTTTTTAACTTTTTGTGAAAAAAACACAAATACTTTGGTATTTCCACAGACCTGTGTTTTGCTATTGGCCTACGCTTCTATTCCTCCCAGAAGAGCACACAAACACCAGCAGACTCTCCCTATGTCTGAAGAAGGGTGTTTTTTTCCAAAAGCATGTAAAGAATGATTTTTCCAACTATTTAGTTGGTCTAATCAAAGATATCACATTTAGTACAGAACCTTGTCTCCCTAGGTCTTTAGACCAACATGGCTATAACCAACACCCCTGAACCATGGAAGATACTAAATTTTGGCATGACTAAGAACTGAAAAATAGTCAGACTCAGTCAAGTCTGAAATCAAAGTTGAAGTTGATAATGGTTTTGAATATAATCTGTAGGGGTGTGCAAAATGGGCCCTATTCAATTCGGACTCAGCCCAAATCAGGGATCGTGATTCCATTAGTTGATTCGGACCACTGTCCCTGATTCGATTCAGCCAATTTCGGATCTGAAGATTCGAAGCTGATTCGGAAGATCAGTGATTTGGACCTAGACACAGCTTTAAATGTTTTTTCTACATACCTCAAGGTACCCGCATGGCTCGTGAACACGGTGATGGTGGGGCACATGGAGAGTCCCACAGGAGTGCGGGGGGACTCTCCACGTGCTTGGTGGCAAACTCAGAAGTGGACTGGAAGTACTTCTGGTCCACTTCTGGGTCTGCCGGGGAGCATGCTGGGGAGCCTCTCTTGCCACCCCAGCTCAGCATTTGGACATGGGGGGACCCCGGGTGCCCCTCTGGACCCAGGGGAGGCTGCGGGAGGACCCCCTAAGTGCACTCGCCAGTGGATCCAGAATTTGACCGGAACTGCTTCGGGCCCACTTCCAGGTCTGCTGCCAAGCACGTTGGGGAGCCCCCCACACTCCTGTGGGATGCTCCATGCACCCCAGCATTGCAGCATTCATGAGCCACCTGCTACCTAGAGGTATGTAGAAAAAAGATTTAAAGCTGTGTCTATCCAACAAATCTCCGGCTCTTTCCGAATCAATTCAGAGGGTCCCAATTCTATTTGGAGAAATTAAAGGGTCTCCTGTTTTGATTCGGATTTGGAGATTTGGCTTGATTTGGTGACTAAATCTTCAAATCCAAATAGAATCAGGGACTGAAGCTTCGCACAGCCCTAATAATCTGCAGGTCAGCAGTGAGTGGTAAGGGGAACTGATTACCTTACAATGTTTTTGCTCCAATGCAGTCAAAGGGAGTTTTGTCAGTCCCTGCAATAGTGCCAGCAGTCTGGTCCTGAACTTCAAGTGTGATTATAGTACATGTATAACTTTTAATATGAAGTGTTGTTTCAGTGCTATAAAGATGCTATGCAATGTTGAAGGAAACTTTACAGTTTCATTTGAAATATAAATTATTCAGAGAAGGGCACTAGAACATTTCTAAATGGATCAAAAAATCATTTTGGCTATAATACTCCCAGCCAATTGAATCAGATTAATTATGGGGTAATATTGTTGAAGCCAGCCGAGTACATTGGAAACCAGTCCTAGCTGTCTGTCAAATGAGCCAGACAACTCAGGACAACAGGCTTTACTGTTCAGTTGCTAATATGTCCTTCAGATCAGATATGGGAGATAGCCTTCCTGTACTTCACTTCTGCATCCAATCTGAAACAGAATCCAGACGTGAAGAGGCAGGAGATAAGGAGGAAGAAACTGTAACCAACCTTTTTGGTACTGGGTAGCCTAGTTGATGGTGTACTTAACTAAGACTTGGGAACCCAGGTACTGTTCCTCGCTGCACAACTACCCTGCCAAGCGACCTTATACACACCACCTTTCTTTCTCTGTGCTTTCATTTTTCCACCTGAAAAATGGAGATAATGCTACTGTCCTTTGTGAAGTGCTTTGAAATCTACTGCTGAAAACTGTGGCTTAAGAAGGGAAATAATATGTCCTGGGTTTCATTATATTTGTTGACATGGGTTGTTCTTGCTGACTTTGACCCTCTTATCTTGATCCTGTTCTATCAGCATCATATGGGCTCAATAACTGTTGCGACCATGTTTTGCTCATCAGAGGAAGATCTCTGCAATCAGCAGGGGAGCCTGTTTGGTTGCAGAGGCATCACTAACACGTTTTGTGCCTTGGGTGACCCCTCCTGCCCCTGGGAAGCTGGAGGGAACGGTGGTGGTGAACAGTTACCTGCCTCAGAGATCGAAAGACCCTGGATGCTGCTGCTGCCAAACTGCTATTCTGTTGCTTTCTCTTAGTTCACACCCAGGGCTGGTGTCCTATTTATGCTGCTGTTTGGCTGCAAAGGTATTCAGGACTGCCTTTGCAAAGGTGCCCTCCCATGGTGCATTCACGGAGTTGTACTCTTTTGTGCACCCAGATTCCACATCTGCACAAGCACTAGGGATGGTTTTGCCCCTGAAGTTCAGGCATTTACCCTTCAAGACAACCCTTGAAAATCCTGCCCCTGGGGGGCCATAGGTATAAAGCTAATGTCTTGGTATGGCAGTTCTCAGTGCGGGGTAATGTATGAAGTCAGGAATTTTAGTGTCAGTGCTGGGCGTGAATGCTGCTGCTGTAGCCTCTCTTTGAAAAAGTCATTCTCACTTTTATTTCCAGAGGCAAACATTTCCAAAGTTGTGAACACAAGAGCTTGCTAAATATTAGCTTTCAAGGCTTTAAGTCATGCAGTGTTTACTCTAGTTACCTCTTCTTGAAGTCTATATAAAGAGTCATGTTTGCTCAGGCATACTCTTAAAACTCCTAAGACATGGCTCTGTAGGAGGCATGCAGCAGAGAATGTAAATATAGCTGTCTCAGCTGCCCTTAAATCTAGCAACCTTCCAATTACCCTATAGAAGGAAATGGTCAGAGTGATGCAGGGGATTATAAGAAGGCTTTAGAAAAAAAGACTTGGGGCGGTGGTGGGGTGGGGGGAGAGAAATATCTGAATACATAATTTAACGATGGACCAAGGATTTTAAATATCATTTATTTTCCTTCTGGCAGGATTTTTTTTCCTTTAAGCCCTGAGTCGTTGAAAGGCCACCAAGCATCCATGTTCTGTTCCCAAGTGTGTCTTAAAAGACTTCTCTGCTGCTTTTTCACTTGCTGGGCCTGAAGCAGCGGTTTCCAAACTGTGGTCTGTGGAACAGTTGCTGGTGGCTTGTGGGGAACCAGCCTGCCAAATCATGCCTTCCTCCTCGTTTCAAGCCATTTCACTGCTTTCCTCATGTGAGTTTTTTTTTTAATGGAAGCAGTTGCTGTCATTTCCCCGAGAGTAACTCATGATTGTGCTCTGTATGTGTGATTTGGGCTAAAGGTGCTCCTTACAAATCAGAGTACGTGTCCTCAAGAAAACTTCTGTAAGATGTAGTCCAGGCGATGAAAAGGGTTGAATTAAAAAAGCACTAAACCACATCAACTATATAGTCTCATGCTGATTCCTTTCTCTGGAGGGACCTATCTTGGGACTGAGAGCTCATCTGTTGACTTTCCCCTGCTGTTGCAACTGAGGTAGAGGAAAAGGTGTTCAGGCTCTTGGATTCTCTGTGGGCACATCTACACATGCACAGTTACTGCGGAGTAACTGAGAATTACTGTGCAGTACAGGTGCATGTCTACACATGTGTGCCCATACTGCTTAGTAACTATGGCAGGGGTCAGCAATGTTTTTGGGCAGAATGCCAAAAACACCCACAATTTCAACTTGTAAGATGTTGGCATACCAAATGCAGATGGCGGGGGAGCTACAAAGGGCCTGATCCTTGTTGTGGCCATGTAGCCCCAAGCCTTTTCCCTGCCATCCACCCAGAGGCACACATGCTAAGCAAAATGGCTCCAAGTGCCACACTCCGGCACCCATGCCTGGGGTTACCTACCCCTGAACTATGGTGACTTATGCCGACTTAGTCATAAACTTGCAACCTGCATGATGCAGGTAGCAAATTTACACCCAAGTAGTTGCTGCCCAGTAAGGCATGTGTAGACACCTTACTGCACAGTAACTCTGTGTGTGTTGACTTACAAGTCCACATACATTGGTACAGTGCTGTAATGCCTGCATGTGTGGATGCTGGCGTAAAAACTGCTTACTGCGCAGTAAACGCACATGTAGACATGTCCTGTGTGTCAGGTTATGCTTGCTCTCTGTCTGTAGCATCTTGCAAGCCTCTCTGTTTCCTCATCTGTATGGTGCTCACAGGAGTATGTGCAGAGGCATGAGCTTCCATAGGCAACAACCAGCTTCATCTGATGCTATCTGGGCGTGAAGTATGTGGAAGGGTAATTAACTGAAGTTTATGAAGTACTTTTACACCTGTAACTGAAAGGCACTGTGTGCCTATGAACATTATTAATTTTATCATTTAGCATCAACATCATCTACTGATATCATGGACCTACCAGTATAAGAAATAAGCACCTAGATATAGAACCATCATTCTAATTGTTCTGGTTTTCCAAGTCTCTGTTCAGCATGGCCTGACAGCAGAGAGAGCAGTGAGCTGTGACCAGGACTGCAGTTCCAAAATTCTGGTCTGTGACTTCAATTGCAATAAAATAGTAGGAATATCAAACTTTAAAATATAAATTTGTAGCATTTGCTGGGTTGGATTTTTCACCGAAACTTGTTCATGCTTCTGGGTCTTAACCTCTGCTCAAGATGATATTTGGTTCTGGAAGGAAACTAAATGCAACTCTGTCCTCTGCTGGATTCGATCATGGCCTTGCTGCAGGATGGATCAGTGGAGTGGTGGTGACATCTGCTGGGCAGACTGTAGTTTGACTACATGTCTCTTTTCAAACAAGAAGAAAACCATTGGTAATACCCAGACTTCATAAAGCCCTTATTTACTTGCCTGTATGTTTTACAGGACTTGAAATAGACTTTTCAACCTTTTAATACGAGGAGGTGGTTTCAATGTAGTGCAGTCGGGTATCATTTAGACCATCTTAGGCTCATGGGTCTCAAACAAGCTAATGTCTTGGCCCGTTTCTAACAGCCAGGTATCTGCAGCATAAAAGCTGTTGGCCCTAATTGTCCCTCTTGTCACTCTGTAGCTGCCTACATTGTATAGGGTTCCCTTACCATGGAATATAAATACTTCTCATCAGGTACAAAAAGAGAGAAATGAGCCATGGAAACCTCTAGCACCTAGTAAAGAGTATCTATTGGGTTTTAGTAGCTGGGTAGCTCAAGCATGTTAGTGTATGCTCTTCACCTCTCCCAGTATACATTCTTTTCTTTATTCTTTATTGTGCTGTCCCATCCCACCTCGTCCCATCCCCAGTTTTCTGAGGTCTTCTAGGTGGGACAGAGCCAACCAGGGCTGCAGTCCTCACCCTGCTCTGCCAGGTCCCTCAGTGAAGGGAGCATCCAACCTAAGCCTGGCCATTGTTGCATGCATCTGTGAGCCCCTCCATTGCCCCAGTGTCTTTGACCTCCTGGTATGTCATGCCATTTTCCCACCTCTCCACCCTCCTTCCCTGTAGCTCTGTCCTCCATCCTATTTCCCAGTTGCTTTCAGAATGACCCTCAAAACCTGTGGGGGGACTCAAACCTGTGGTTGCAGGAAGCTAGCACCACTGCCCTGTGCTGCCAGGGGCATGGGGCTGATGTCCTGGGGAGAGCCTGGGTGAGCCAGCAGTGGCCAGCACTACCCCCACCTGCCTGCCCAGTTGCAATTACCCATTGGATGCTGTCGGGGGGGGGGGGGTCTACACTGCTGCTGTGGTTGGGCTGAGCGTGCCAAGCTCCTCAGGGCCCCACTGCAGCCCCAAAAGGCAGTGCTCATCATGCAGCCCAGTCACATCTGTGCATAGGGCTGCAGGCAGAGAGGAGTGGTGCCATGTGTGGCCCACGACTATGAGCCCCTGCAGAGATAGTGTACAGCCAGATAGGGGGTCAGGTCTGCCTCATGAGATCAGGAAAGCTGCCCATGGGACACTCAGGAAAGTGAGTTGGGGGTGGTCAGGGCTGCCCGGGCAGGGGCACAGCCTGGAGCTGTCCTGCTGGATGGGGCATGGTACAGCACCAGCTCCCACAGTGCCCTGCCCTGCCCAAACCTGAGCAAGCTGGTGGGGACAGGGGCTGGAGTGGGAGCCCAGAGCTGCCCATCCCAAACACAGGTCCCTGGCAGCTGGGTGGGCGGGAGGGGTGGAGGGACCCCAGCTTCCCTCACAGCGTGAGTCTGAGCCACCCACCCCCACCCCCACCCCCTCCCCAGAGAAGCACCATCTTCACCTGGGCTCCCGGCAGCGCTCCCTGGGCCAGACTCCTATGGGCTGCAAGCTGGGTGTCACTTACCCAGTACAGTCGGGCTCATGTGGGCAGGTTCCCATCAGTCCAGAACTTTTGCTTCAGTTTTCTCCAGGGAGCCCAGCCAATGGGCTGCTCTCTGGTTTGGACTCCACTGGGCTGTGGATGGGGTCACTTGTACTGCAGTACACAGTCAGGAGCTGGGCACGTGTGGACAGGTACACATCAGTCCGGGACCTCTTCAATTTTCTCCAATGGCCGGGATGCTGAGACAGCCTCAGAAATCTGGGACTGTCCCAGCCCATCTAGGACGTAAGGTTACCCTAAGGATAAGTTAAAACTCCAGATCCCAACTTCCTTAAACTTTGAAAATAGTTCAGGTACCAGGCCTGGATCTCACTCTTGAATTCAGGCCAATCCCTGCAGTTCTAAGGGTTCCTGCAGTAACAGATCTACATTTTAGTTACCGCTGAAAATCCACAGAACAGGAGTTTTCTTTCATTTAAAATCAGTGGAATGATACATAGATTCATAGATTTATATATGGTAGGGCTGGAAGGGACCTCGGAAGAGCATCAGGTCCAGCCCCCCTGCACTAGGCAGGAAAGACAACTGGATGCAGTACCCCAGCTGCGGTCTCACGAATGCTGAGTAAAGTGGAAGAATCACTTCCTTGGTTTTGCTTGAGATGCATTGATTGATGCATGCCAGAGTATTATTTACCCTGCTGGATACAGCATTGGCTCATATTCACGGCTCATATTCATACGGTGGTCTATTATTACCCCCAGGTCCCTTTCATTCGTGGTGCTGGTCAGTTTGGTGCCGCCAAGCCTTTAGGTGTGCAGGGCATTGCTCATCCCCAGGTGCAGCACTTTACATTTCTCAATGTTGAACTTCATCTGGTTCTGATCTGCTCAACTTGTCAGCCTGGCTAGGTCCACCCATATCTGCAGCCTATTTCCAAGCATGACCACGCTTCTCAATAACTTGGTGTCATCTGCAAACTTGGCCAGTGATCTCTTCACCCCCACATCCACCCCTGCCCCAGCCCTGGCACAATCTGTGGGCAAGGCAAGAGCCCCCAAGGGCACACTTGCCTGCCTGTACACTAATGCCAGGAGCCTGGGCAACAAGCAGGACGAGCTCGTCCTCCTGCTCAGTGCAAAGAGATATGATGTCATTGGGATAATGGAGACCTGGTGGGACTCCACCCATGACTGGACCACGGATATAGAGGGCTATACCCTATACAGGAGGGATCGTGTTGACAAAAGGGGCGGGGGTGTAGCTCTCTATGTGAAGGAAAGCTACATGTCCCTGCAAGCTGATGTTGGCGACCGGCATGGACAGCTAGAGACCCTCTGGGTAAAAATTCGTGGGGAATTCGGCACAGGGGACACAACTGTGGGAGTCTACTACAGACCTCCCACTCAAAGTCCCGAGCTTGACCAGGAGTTCGGCCAGGAACTGACTGAGGCCGCTTGCTCCAGGACCTTGGTTGTCATGGGTGACTTCAATTACCCGGACATCTCGTGGGAAGATCACTCAGCTAAATCTGAGCGGGCGCAAAGCTTTCTCTCGTGCGTGGATGACCTCTTCCTGACTCAAGAAGTCTATGGGCCAACGAGAGGCAAAGCGCTGCTTGACCTGGTACTGGCTATGGGGGCGACCTAATCAGCGACCTAGTGATTGATGGGAAGTTGGGTGACAGCGACCACGAGCTGATCACCTTCACCATCCGCCGTAAAGCTGGCAAGTCAGTCAGCAACCCAGAAGTCCTTGACTTCAGAAAAGCTGACTTTGACAAGCTCAAAAGGCTAGTCGGTCAGGCCCTCAGGGACCATGACCCCAGGGAGATGGGAGTTCAAGAAGAGTGGTTGCTTCTCAAGGAAGTGATCCTCAGTGCACAAGCTAAATCTATTCCAACACGGAGGAAAGGCAGCAAGAAGGCACAGCAGCCCTCCTGGCTCTCCAGAGACCTAGCGGACCTACTGTGGCTAAAAAGGAAAGCCTACAAAGGATGGAGGATGGGATTCACCTCCAAGGAGGATTACTCCGCGCTGGTCCGGTCCTGCAGGGACCAAACCAGGAAAGCCAAGGCTGCAACTGAACTCCAACTAGCTTCAGGCATCAAGGACAACAAAAAGTCCTTTTTGAGATATGTGGGGAGCTGGAGGAAAAGCAAGGGCAATGTTGGACCCCTGCTAAACCAGATGGGGCAACTGACAACTGATGCCCAGGAAAAAGCCAACCTATTAAATAGGTACTTTGCGTCAGTCTTTCATCAGTCACACGGGATGCCCATGCCTGCTATGGGACAGGGAAATCTGGGTGAGGGGGATCCCCTACCCTCCATCAATGCTGACCTCGTGAAGGAACACCTTGAGAAGCTGGATACCTTCAAGTCAGCTGGCCCTGACAACCTGCACCCCAGGGTACTCAAGGAGCTGGCGAGCGTCATAGCCCAGCCCCTGGCACGGATCTTTGAAAACTCCTGGCGCTCTGGTGCAGTGCCCGAAGACTGGAAGAAGGCCAATGTGGTGCCGATCTTCAAGAAAGGGAGGAGAGTGGATCCAGCTAATTACAGGCCCATTAGCCTGACTTCTATCCTGGGGAAGATCTTAGAAAAGTTTATTAAGGAGGCCATCCTTGAGGGACTGGCCCAGGCTAACATTCTAAGGGATAGCCAGCACGGGTTTGTTGCGGGTAGGTCTTGTTTGACCAATCTCATTTCCTTCTATGACCAGGTGACCTATCACCTGGACAAGGGAGAAGAGATTGATGTCATATATCTTGACTTCAAAAAAGCTTTTGATCTGGTATCCCATGATCACCTCTTGGCCAAACTGGCCGGTTGTGGCTTTGGCTCCACCACGATCCGCTGGCTGGGAAATTGGCTTCGTGGTCGGACCCAGAGGGTTGTGATTGATGGCAGTCACTCATCATCATGCCCTGTAACCAGTGGGGTCCCTCAAGGCTCTGTCCTGGGACCCATACTGTTCAACATCTTCATTAACAATGTGGACCATTGGAGTTAGGAGTGGACTGGCCAAGTTCGCCGATGACACCAACCTTTGGGGCAAAGCATCCACGCCAGAAGATAGGCGGGTGATCCAGGCTGACCTGGACAAGCTCAGCAAATGGGCAGATGAGAACCTCATGGTGTTTAACGCCGAAAAATGCAAGGTTCTCCACCTTGGGAGGAAAAACCTGCAGCATGCTTATAGGCTCGGCAGTGCTACGTTGTTTAGCACTACAGAAGAAAAAGACTTGGGGGTCATCATTGACCACAAGATGAACATGAGCCTCCAATGCGATGCTGTGGCTAGTAAAGCGACCAAAATGCTGGCGTGCATCCATAGATGCTTCTCGAGCAAATCCCGGGCCGTCATTCTCCCCTTGTACTCGGCCTTGGTGAGGCTGCAGCTGGAGTACTGCGTCCAGTTTTGGGCTCCACAATTCAAAAAGGATGTGGAGAAGGTTGAGAGAGTCCAGAGAAGAGCCACGTGCCTGATCAGAGGCCAGGAAGCCAGACCTGACGACGACAGGCTGAGAGCCATGTGGCTCTTTAGCCTGGAAAAGCGCAGGCTCAGGGGTGATCTGATGGCCACCTATAAGTTTCTCAGGGGTGACCACCAGGATCTGGGGGAACGTTTGTTCACCAGAGCGCCCCAAGGGATGACGAGGTCGAACGGTCACAAACTCCTGCAAGACCGTTTCAGGCTGGACATAAGGAAGAATTTCTTTACTGTCCGAGCCCCCAAGGTCTGGAACAGTCTGCCAGCAGAGGTGGTTCAAGCACCTACATTGAACACCTTCAAGAGTAAATTGGATGCTTATCTTGCTGGGATCCTATGACCCCAGCTGACTTCCTGCCCTTTGGGCAGGGGGCTGGACTCGATGATCTCCCGAGGTCCCTTCCAGCCCTAATGTCTATGAAATCTATTAAATCTATGTTGAAAAGAACTGGACCAGGCACTGACCCCTGAGGGAGACCACTACTCACTTCTCACCAGGATGACACAGATCATTTCATTATGGTCCTACCCCTCAGCCAGCTTCCTACCCACCTAACTGTTGAGCAGTTAAGTCCACAATCCCTCAATTTTCTCTTGAGAACAGTCAAGGGATGTATGCAAAAATATGAAGAGCATGTTACCCAGAGGAAAAGATGTGGAGAGTTTATTCTCTTACTTCTGTCCCCATAGTGCAGTGCTATTGCAATTCATTTGCTTTGTACAATCACTCTCGTGAGACTCTGAAACTACTGAATACATTCCTTGACTGCTGGTGCAAGCTAGCCCGCGAGACATACTAATTCGCAGTTGTTTTCACGTCCAACATGAGCATCACTCCCTGGCCTCATGGGAGAACTTCCACCCAGCTGGTGGAGTGTACTGGAAAAGAAATTATGTCCAAATGTAAATGTTTCTTTGGTCAGTGACTTGTAAGTAAAGCCTCTTGCGTGCAACTTCCTATTTTCTGTCAGGAACACAGAGCTTGGTATGCCAGTGTTGATGGGATGGGACCAGTGGGAGAAAATCAGCCAAAAACAGCAGAAAAAAACACCAGTAGCAAAAGTCACTTTAAATGTCACATTATTTCTTCCAGCAGAAGAAGATGCTGTTTCTCCCCAGTGATAAATTGGATCAAGATGCATTTGCTTGAAGTTTCAGTATGGCTCAAGCCTGAGTATGCTTAGGTTCCAACAGGGAGACTTATTTATGGTTCATGCATCTTAATGAGAGAAAAGCCTCATTCATAGCAAAGGTAAAAATAAACTGAAATAATCCTGTGCTTAGTAGGTCATCTTTATTTTTTGGTGCTGTTGAGAATTAAGAGGACCTCTGCAATTCTGGGGCTTTTTTTGCAAGGGGCCCTCAGAGAGGAGCAAGAAGGTACACTAACTTTGGCCATGTTACGTGAAGACCACATAACAGGCTCCCAGAACCGCCCTGTTTTGGTGGCCACATGGCAAAGAAAGAGTGGCTGTATCTCAGGGATTGAAGCTGCAACCCTGTAGCTTAACAATGGGAACAAACTGAAGGAAATGGCTTAGACCAGGATCAGCTGGCAACAATTGACCTCTGCCTGATGGTGTAAAAAATGGGTTGTATTGGTGATAAAAGGAGCTAGGGCCTACATTATATAGTTATGGACTAGGGCTTCTGTGCTCAATCAGTGTCTGAATAAGTGAAGAGTAGCAATTGCTGATCAGCAGACTTGTTCACTGGAGTGCCATTAAATCCACATTCATCTGAGGCAATGCAATGGAAATTTTCCTTCTAACGTTTTCCACTTACATTCCAGCCTTCAACTCTTATGTTCCCTCATGGTAAATATTTCAAACAAAAAGACACAAATAATGCAGCAGCTTTGGAATATGCTATACATTGATGTTCGCATTTCCTCTTGTCCCACTGTAGTATCAGCGAGTGAGAAAATGCTTTTCTTGGTACATATAATGACATACGTCACAGAGCAAAGTTATATGAACATACACAGCCTGACTGGATTTTATTTTTGTTTATACAGTTTATAGGAAATTTTCATTTTGACAATTTGTCACCAAGTGATTCCTCGGTCTGCAGTTTAAAGAGTGTTTGACATATGAGCTGACTTGATTGGACATACGGGCCAATTAGTTGTCTGAAAGGATGGGCTGGGGTGTCCTGGGTGCCAATGTGTACAGTTGTTAGCTGAGAGGTCACAATTTTGAGGTCATAGCAGAAGTGCTCGCAGCACAGCCCTGTCAGAGTCTAACAAATCTGCAAATTCTGCTAAATACTTTGTCACAAGGACATGCAAAAGGAGGGTCTCTGAATGGATTTGCATAACCACTTGGATCTGCTAGATTGCTCTGGAGTTCTTGCAGGAAATATAATATTGTGAGATTCCCTGTTTCCAGCTATTGTAGAAATCCCACATACAGAAATACCAAAGGGCTAGTGTGCATCTTCTGTACAGACAATTCTGAAGCAAAGGCACAGATGAAAATAGCCACGTGTACTGGCTCAGCAGTTGTTCACCTGGGTTTGGAGTGAAATTTTGGTTTGCGTCTTCTGTCTTGGAAATTATTTTCCCATCTCTCCTGTGAGTTGAGCCTGCACACTATTTGCATATGTGATCATAGGCATGTAGGACATAGTGTGTCTTTTTTTCCAGTTTACAAGCTTAAATGAATATGCTGATGAATGCTGCGATGGGATTCTCTGTCTGACCGTTGTTTTTTTTATAAGAACTCCTTTGCAGAAGAGATTGGCGCTTCTGCAGACTCTAGTAGAGAGGGAATGAATGGTTTGTTTAGCGATTCGCTACCTATAACCTCATTCTCCACTAATGACCCTTTACACTTCCAGAACTGGCCAGTCAGCACAGCAGTCAGCTACAGCCATATCAGTTTAATATAGACTGGAGAGCGCTTGAATGATGCCAGGATTCAAAGCAGCCGCTAATGGCCTTAAAATCTGGGGACCAGAAAGGTGACTTGGATCCACCATCTCCTCAGCTGCTCGAGGAAATACAGAATGGCTGAGGTCCTGGCTCTGGATATTGCTATGCAAAATGTCCAGGGTTTGCTGTGATACTGAAAATAAAGCTGCAGGAGTGCAATGAAAGCAGCTGCTCTCTGAAATCTCTCTGCATCCCCTATTCTCATATTTCCTGTTGTTTCCTGTTGTTCTAACCCCGCTGTGTGCATCTCCAGTGAGAGTCTAAAGGAGTCAGCTGTGGTTTAGGCTAGGTACATGCATTCAAAAAGGCCTGAGGCAGAATCGATCCAAGTTACGTGGTTTTCTGTAAGTGGTGTAGTTTAGACCGGTAGTAAACAGAACAGACATTCGCCCTTGGAGGAGGCAGGGGGGCAGATCTTCGATCAGATTCTGCCATTTTTAAACTAGTCTATGTATGCCAGACTTCTGTTCTGTTATGGGTATAGACCAGTTTCCCATCACTTATACTTCCCATCACTTATACTGCCCACCACTTATATAAAAGTGTAATGTCTGTACCTGGTCTTGGTGTTAATGGCATCTCAGAGTCATCTGCTTCTTTAGAGGCTGAAACTAAGCAGTTATGATGGGATGAGGGACCAGTGGAGTAAAGATTCATCCTCAGATTTAAAGTGAAACCCAGTTGCATCAAGACATTCATGACTTTTACTCTCATCTGGGGAGGAACATTTAAATGAGGTCCAGGAGTAGGCTTTTGAGAACCAGAATACCATGGTGAACCAATCTCAGTTTCCATTTTTATTCAGGGTGGGCGACATTTAAAATATCAGTGTGCCTGTCTGGCCTCGAACATCCGGTCACGCGCGGCACAGCCTCGGATGTTTGGAGTCGCTCGCTTGTCCATCCCAGTGGTCCTGCTGAGAGATGTCCCTCCCCTAGGTAGTCTCTCCCCCAATCTTGCTTGCCACGACTTTGTATCTTCTTCAGTGGTGGGGGAGTCCGACTATTGGGGTCCTCTCGGTTGTAGTACTGCAGGACGATGATCTTCTGCGAGGCACCACCTCCCCTCTACCTCGCCCTTACACCCTGCCTTGATGGGTTCCTGATGTTCTTCAGCCCAAATCCCCAACTGTTGTTGCCCCGCATCCTTTTGCAGAGACGGGCTGTAGGTCAGCCGGGCCAAAACCTCGTCCTACCCACTAAGTCTCACAGCCGTCTAGCCTCCCTTGAAACTGCCATCCCCCTTTTCTGGTTCAGCCAATGCTCAGGCTCTCTACCATGCCTCACAACCCCTCCAAAGGTGGGCAACATAAAACAGAAAGGAAAAATACCAAAAAAATACAAAAGATACTAATGAGAGGCACTCTGCTCCCTTATCACCTGTTCCTACAGTGCTTCCTACCACACCAGGCCCCTGGGCCCCTAAGGACTCTAGCTGGCCCTAAACTGGGTCTGTCCTGAACTGCAGGCTGCTGTGTCCTCCCGTTCATTCTTTGCCCAGCCTGTGGGTCTGCTGGACCCTGGGTGGTCCCTTTTGGTGAGTCTTCCCCACGTCTCCCACCAGGACATCTCTGTAATGCTGGGGTCCATCTTCCGCAGCCCTTCACGGTGCCTATGCCCTTTGTCCCCCACCGGGGATACCTCCTCGAGCCCTCCCAAGCACACCATAGTCCCACCTGTTCTGGCTTCTTGACCACTGCTGGCCTCTCCAGCTCTGCGGTGGTAGCCCCAGGCGTTCACCTCCTCCTGCTCCTCCTGGCCGTCTAACTTGAGTCCTTGGTTGGGCGGGATGCCTCTGCCTCCTCTCTCTCTGAGCTGCCGCCAGCACCGCCTTCCCCGCCGCCGGCTCCCCAGCGCTGTGGGAGACAACCCGTGCTCCGTGCTGCGGGAGACAATCTTTCTTCCCCTTCCCTGTTGTGCGGGCTCCGGGAGTGACTTCCTGGCTGGTGATCCCCCGGGTCTCACCCTGTTTTCCCCACCGGTGGCTCTTCTTATCTCCCTCGTCTGGTTCCTGTCACCCATCATATCAGCTGGCCACAGTTGTATGAAGGCACGGCTAACGAGCCTCTTGGGTCCCACCGCCATTTCCGGTTTCGCCACAGCTCCTGCTACAGGTGAGGAATTTTCTGTTTCTTTCTTTTTTTTTCCCTTTTCACTGTCCTGGTGATTTCCTGACCCCTGGGTTTCCCCTTGGCTCCTCAGGATCCGTCCCTCCGGTTCTCCCTGTGACAATCATGTGTTGGGCCATCTGAAGCACTGCCATATTCCTTTAGGACTTGCTTTGGAGTGGGCATTATGGCTGTAATCCAAGCTATGTTTCACCTGATATAATCACATCCTTTCTATTGCCCTACAATTCAACTGGTGTATGGTGTTTGTTAAATATTCGCTCTTATCCCTTCCCTAGAGGGAGTTACCTCACTATGCATAGAAGAGATAATTTCTCTGCAAATATATATGCTTTACACAGTGCTCTGGCATACTTTGGCAGGAAGCATCTTATGCACACATGTTGCTGCTGTTGCTGTTATTAGTATCGTGCTTTTTCTTCCCTTTCTTATAGAACACTTCTTTTGTGGGGAGTGTCATACACACTAGATGGATTTCCTTGTGCTCAACACTGAATGCTGTACACCTACCTGCTAATTAGGAGCAGCTGTGATGACTCTTTTTGAAGGCAGGCCCTTCCTTGTGTGGAGGTGCTGATGGATTGTGGGAAGATCAAACACAAACCAAATGGGGCGTTCTCTTCCCTAATAACAATTTCCCAGCTCAGCTTTCCTTGATCCCTCCGGTTAGGAAGGGGAAATGTCTCGTGTTAGAGTCTATCTGCAAACTCACTAAGCAAGTCACACAGAGACTACATAATGAAACCCAAGGGGCCGATCTCCTTGCGATAGCCATGGCAATTCACACCAGTCTGGTTTTTTGGCTTTAACCTCTTTGCTCTTGTTGTCCACACAGTGGCAGCAAACAGCTAATGCTTTTTCCTTGTTAGCAGCACAGTCTGGATGGCACCTGCATGTGATCAAAATGAATGCATCTCACCATGCACCCAGTCTGGTTCATAGAGCGGGCTGCTGACAAGGTGTTGAAAGGTACAATTAAAAAAAAAATCCTAACCGCAGGAGCATAAAGACTCTCCATGGCAAACATTAGGCTGCACGGTCTGAGGTAGCACTCATCTGGGATTCATGCTGTGGTAGGGAAATGCTGATGTGATTGGAATAATTACCTACATTATTGTCCTTCATTGTGTCCTCAGCTCCAGTAGGAACACAATGATTTATTTTATGGTCTCTTGCTGATGAGGTGACAAGGTAACCAGAGGGATGCACGATGAAGAGAAAACTTCATTTTTTTGATGGCGTTTTAAGGCTTCCCTATGTTGTTGGGCACATCTTTTCTTTTTTGCAAGAGTTTAGCTGGGAGAACGTGTGAGAGAAGGAAATGGACTTTAGAGAGAGACAGAGACATCCGCTGAAAGAAAAAGGGGAGAAAGCCAGCGTACAGAAGGTGTACAATAAAGTGGCCATCATATTAATAAATCCCACTAAATCCAGACTTGCCCAAAATGTCACATGCTTCTCTGAATTGCTTTAGTTGGAAAATCAGGATGGAAAACTCACCAGAAATGTTTTTATTTTCCCCCCTCTATGTGAGATTATTTTCACTCCTGGAAATAATTTGTCCCACATAAGTCAGGCCAAGATTCAAATCAGTTTTTTAGGGCAAAATAAGTTTAATTTGAACCTGAAAATGTTTTTTTGGTGTGGGTCTCATTTTGGAGTGGGGGTGATTCTGTTTATTTGTGTGAGACTTTGTTCATAAAGAGATGCTGGGAGTGGAGATTGGGGCACAATTTAAAGGAAAAAGAAAGAAGAATGCAAGTTAAAGGCCTGACTAAAAAGCAAAATGATCCATAAGGCTAGTTACTCGTTCCTCCCTTCCAGTCTTTTCTGATTTTTCTTCTTCTTTATTTTACATACTCCAGCTATGCCATGCCCTGTTGTGGTAGGTACTGAACAAAGAAAGAGAGTCCTTGTCCAGACTTCCTTACAGTCTAAATAGATAAGACAGGCAAAGGATAGGGGAAAGGAAACTATTCTCCCTACTTTACAGCTGTGAAACCAAAGCACACAAAAAATATTAACGTTTTGGGAAGCACCTGTGTGGAAGCAGCTACAGACGTGGGCTCCTAAATCTCCAGTGGGGTGTAGTCCCGTGAGTCACTTAATTTTCAAGAATTCCACTCATATACCCCAAATCTGCACATGAGTGAACCCAGACCTATGCTCCGGAGCAGTTCCTTCATCGCAAAATGATCCCCTCTCCCAAAGACCCCTTGGTTCCATGATGCCAACAAATAAGTGATCCATTAAAGAGTAGCTGGGAACCGGCATAAAATGAATTTGGCTCAGGCAGTGGAAAAGACATGTTTGTTTTCTTATTGTGACTTTACGGTCAACCACAATCTGGGTTGGGAGAGTGTATTTAGGGGAGGAGTTGTTTGCTAAATAATTGTCAAATGAGGCACATGACCAACAACATGAGCAAAAAAGAAAGCGGGTGGGGAAAAAAAGAAGCACAGATGAGGAAGGAATGTGGTCATACAGGAAGGCAGAAAAGAAATTCAAATCCAGGTGTGAAAGTTAAGTACAACACCAGCTAGGCTTTTATGTAAACTAAAAGAAGATGCCGTGAAACAGGAGATGTATTTAGCCTGTGGCAGTGTTCACTAAATGGCGCAATTCACTCGCTTGGATAGGAAATGGCACGTTTTGGTTGTTAAATATCTCCTTAAATGGAAAGTGCCTGTAGTCTAACTCATTGTTCCCCCACTCCTCCCATCACCCGCTCGTTAGCATGGTAAAAGGGTGCGTGTCTGGAACGGAGTTAATAAAGCTGTTAGGACATATTACAGACATTTGATAAAGCTGGTGAGTTGGCGGGTATTGGGCCGCAGTCCTCAGCCTGCATGGCTGTTTAGCAGCGCTGTTCTCTGTCTTTCTCAAGTTCATCAGAGATGATGTATTATACTGTATATCAGATGTATTTGTCTTGAAGCCATCGACAAGTGGATAGGATAAAGAGCCTGACACCAGTTTTAAGTTTTTCCTTTCCCTCTAATTTTTTATAATGGAAGAAAAATAGTGCAACCCAAAATGGATTTTTATCTCCTGCTCTATATATCTTAGACATTTTTCTCTTATTCCATCAGCGGATAAGGATCCATCACAAGGAGTCACCTATCAAGATAAATTCTTACCTCAGTCCAAGGCTGAGCAAGGAGCCTGACACAAGGAACTGCCAAAACCTTCTGCATATCTGCACAAATAAATTGCCTGATCTAATAAAGGATGACTTTCCGCCCATACCTTGCAGATTCCTTTATGTCACCTGAACCTGTAAAAGGAACTTCTTTGAACAGTGAAAAGACTCGGACATGGGTTCCATCCAGGTGTTCTGGCAAATGTAGCATTCAAAGATTAAATTTTTGGAAACAGCTTGCCAGATCTGTGCTCACTTGGTGTGTGTGCACGAGTGAGTACGTATGTGCACATTTATGTATGGAGATGTGGTGATTACGGGCATGTATATGCTCAGCTAGACATGCTACCTGAAGGGTTACATGCCAGGTACGTGCAAAAATCGGGGCGTATGCACTTTTTGAAACTTAGACCTCTTTTGCAAGGCTTTGTGTTGAATTAGGATAATTTTCTGCCCCTTTCTGAGGTGTAGGGGAGAAAGATTAATAGTCTCACTGCATCAGGGCAGTAGTTCACTATGTCTCAGAAGGTATGTATCTAGTATATCCATGACCATGACATGCCTGGGGAGGAGCGCTTCTGAGCATACTTCACTCTCCCCTTCTTGCTCACACCTGCCCAGGAAGGCAATGGTGAAGTTACCCCAGGAGCATCTCCTGCAGCTGCTCTTAAGCATACTGGAGGCAAAGAGCTCAAGAGCAGCTCCAGGATGAGGGAGTAGATGCATGAGGGAGTAGATAGGCTGGTGCAGTGTGCTGGAGAAGTCTCCCTCGCTGCGCGTACCAAGAATGTAGGATAGACCAACTAGCCATACCGGAACTCCTTTTTCATGCATCACTTTGAAACAACCTGTTCACTGATGAGATTTGGAAAAAAACCCTTTTTTGCCTGAGGTTCGTGAATGTCTTGAAGCCTGATGGTTTACAGCCCCTCTAAATTCCTTGTTGCACCAGACACTTAGCACCTGTTTTTTTCAGATTGTAGTAAGCATTACCAAAATCTAGAAAATGTGCTGAGCAGTGGCATGGTAATTCAGTCTCCCAAGCTGGGTTTCTGCTGCTGGCAGCAGATAAAGGGAGGCATGGGGAGTGGTGTCCAGGAGAGGTTGTTGCTACTAGATCCTGCTGGTGCCTTAGGATCAGAGCCAGTTGGACACTCTGGTGTGGTCCCAGAGCTGGGATTACAATCAGCCAGTTGTCAATTCCAACTCCGCACCACCAGACTCCTGAACCATCATCCATGCAGCCCCCATGCAGTCAGGTCAAGACTCCAGTGTGGTGTTGGGGGCTGGGACTGAAAAGCAACTGATTTTCAGTCTCAGCCCCAGGACTTCATTGGAACTGGTTAGACTGGTGTGATGCCAGGGCTGGGACTGAAAATCGCCTGATTTTTCAGGCTTGGCCCAGGGACCACTGGAGCCAGTTTGAGTCTGTGGGTCTCAGCAGATTGTAGATCCTAACCCAAGGACTGTGTTGGCACTGGATTTATGACCCAGATACTTTGTTCCACCCTCAGACTGACCATGACCTCTCCACTCAATAATAGGTGACTTTTATTGATACACAGTGATAGAGGATAAGAATAACGCAAACAGTTCTATAGCTACCAGTCCTAGAGCTGTCACAGAGTCAAGATACGTCTGGCCAGTACATGAGCTTCACTCTGAGGTTCTCTCTTGAATGTCAAATGTCAGCAGCTTGGAGACTGAGGCCCACTCTCACCAGTGGGGTGGGTGAGATGGACTGGTGGTACTCCCTCTGCCTGCGGTTGCCTTGGGTTCCCCTTTCAGGGACCCTTTGCTGCTCTGAAATCCCCTCTTTCGTATTCTTTCCCCCTTCTGATGACTCTTCATCTCTGGGCATTGTTGACTGGTTTTCCTGTGGTCGTCATACTGTCCATGTTCTCTCCTGTCACCATATTCCCTTGCTTCACAAACCCATCACATGCACACATCCTAATTTGGTTATTTCCAGTTTTTCTAATTTGGTCCATCTACCAAAACTGGAAATCCCAAGGGCTCTGCACTTGGGGACTGTGACCTGGTGCCAATGGTGCAGAAACCCTTATCTCATTTATGGAACAGTGTGGTACATATTTTCGCTTTCCCAGCTTGTGTGTCTGCTTGCCTATGCCAGACACAGGGGGCCCTGAAGAAACTGTCACAAAACAGCTTTTAGAAACCAATTAAACCTTGTCGTTGCCTTGGACCGTTGTTTTAATGCATATCTACTTTACCTACAAGCCAATTCCCAAAAGCAAACTTCTAAATACCATTTTCTAGTCATTTGGACTGTATTGGCCATATTGTCTCCATGGAAGAGTCTGATGTTAGCTCAGCACATGTTACTTAATATGACATGGAGATACTCCTCACTGCAAAAGGTGCAACTTTGCCACTGTATAGTTCTATATGAGTACACTTATAAGCATCTTGTGCAAGATGGTGCTAAGACAGATTCCTTCATACTGTCACAGCAGCCAAGCCAACTACCCTTTTCTCTTTGAAAACACACCTTTGAAGGCATGGGTTGCAAGCTATCGCCTATCTTTTGGGTGGAACCATGCAGTCCTCCCACTGTGAATGAATCTGAGACTCATGGTGACAACTTCAATGGGTCTGATTTTGCTTTAGTCCCTAAAGCGTGCTTCCCCCTGGGAGTGATGAACAACAGTGTCCAGTAGCTAGAGATCCTTCTTAAGGAAAAGTGCTATTTTTTGAGAACTAAAACATTTCAGAGAGAGCAGGTCTCAAAATAATAAGCTGACTGTGCATATGTCTAGGTTTCCAGGTTGTCTATGCAGCTATAGGGATCCTGATACATCTAAGCTATCTATGGATTATCCAGGAAGCCTGGGATTTGTGTGACAATCTGTATAAATCATTTCAAAGTCCATCTTAGAGTCATTTACATTCTTGGAGATAATCAAATAGTTCCAGTCAGGTGGACTGCGGGTGCATGGGAGAAGGACAATGTTTCCTTTCCTTTTGCTGCCATTTCATCTGCACTTGCCTACAGAGCTGCTTTTGCTCTTCTCTAGGGCACCACAAGTTTGGCAGTGCTCTTCAGTTGCTTCAGTTTCCTTCCTGTGCTGTCCTGTCCCTCATCACCACCACCATGGGATTGCAATTCAAAGGACTCTACCATCCTGCATCCATTTCCCTGCATTCAGATGGGGTCTCAGCGGTGACCATCCTGCCTCAGTCTCCCCAATCAAAATGAGTAATTTTCACATTTGCTTGGCCACCAAACTACTCTTCAGATCATTTACCCCTGAGTCAGTGTCATTCTTGTGGCCTGTGAGGAAACAGGTGGAGGTCTGCCCCTTTCTTCCCTAAGATGTGTCTGCATAGAGATGCTGGGCAGATAACCTGAATGTAACAGCAATTCTGTGTGTGTGTGTGTGTATCTGTGTGTGTTGGGGGGAGGGGAGGGGAGGGGAGGAGAGAAGAAGGGTATAGTCTCTGGTCTGTCTCCAAGTCTTTACGTTTACATTTTCACTGATCTCTTCATTTCCATTCATCCAGCGAGCTGCCAGAACTTAAACCAAGTCCCTTGCATTTAATAGCACCACAGTTGAATTTTGGCATCCACTCATGAAACTGTTCTCAAGGAAATGATCTATTATCCTCCCTGTCAGTGACTGACCCTTCTCGGGTCCATACAAAGATCGGTATAACAGACAGCATAAATGGTTGTTTAATCTTTGGAGTTTTCATCGGTATTTCACACCCTTTTGGTAATCAATGAGTTTCTCTATATAGATTCATAGATCGTTAGGGGCTGGAAGGGACATTGCAGATCATCGGGTCCAGCCCCCGCTCTAAGCAGGAAGACAGCTCGGTCAAATGACCCCAATATATATGAGCTATGACTAGAGTCTGGTGAGTTTTCATGGGTTACCACCCATTGAGTCTCTTCTCAGTAACTTTCACCTTCTTCTCCACTCCATACGTTTAGGTGTCTGGGCTGTGAACTCAACTGAAGGCACACTGTACATGAACTGGCCATGATACTCTCTCTGTCTAAGTCTCTCTCTCACTATAGCATTAACTTGGTAAGTAAAGTTGAGGCTTTTTAAGGACGGTACTGACCTTCACTGAAAGGACTAGGCAATTTGGGGCAACACAACCCAGTTTGTAATAGGCATCTCTGAAAATGCATGTAATCTCTCTTCCAATAAAAAGGTAGCAATTTACAATCTGTGCTCAGCCTGGAGCAGCCCAATTGCTGCATGTCATCCTCTTCCTCTCTGCCCCTTAAGAAATTATCCTGAAGGCTTGCTTGGTGCACATTAGAAATTCAGCATCATCACTGCTGGACCGCTCTGTCCTCTTGTTTCAGGCCCAGCCTGAGAATAATGGAATTGAATGAGGAGACCCAAGGAGAGGGGATGGCCTAAGGCCCTAAGCTTGATGAAGGCTCACTCAGAGAGACCAGGAGGGGTCAGAGGGACAGTTACCTTGGTAACTAATACTGTCTATCTAATTACATTTGTAAGCATTGTCAAAAGCCATGAATACTTCTACATGTTTTTAATAAAGCATTTCCCCCCCACAAATGTTGCAGCATTTACAATGGAATGAGCATCCTAGAGTCTAGAGCAAACTTATTCTGGATAGTTTTGCATTTTGTTACAAATATTTTACATCTAACAAGTGTGGACATATTTAGAGCTGTTTACTGGTAGAAACAGCCCACTTTCAAACAAGTTTCTGCATGCCTCCCACATGTTGGAAGAGAATGGGACTACTTGCCTAATTAAACTGTGACTACAGTCCACCCCTACTAATGACAGCAATCATTGTACATAGTTAATGAACCTGGTCTCAAGGCCCTCCCACAAAGACTTTTCTGGGGTAGAATCTGATTTCATTAGGGCAAGTGTAAGAGCAGAGTAATTCTAATCCAGTGTAAATGAGATCAGAATAAAAACCCTGATTCCAATTGCACCCAATGATTTCTGTGCAGTTAGGGTGCTGTGTGCACATTGGCTGAAGGCCAAAGTATATAGACAATATGATTATTTGATACATTCCTCTGCAGTTTTTAATGCACACAGTACAATCTACAGGACTTCATAACCAGAAGAAAATTAATATTCTATGTAATAAGGATATGATGTGATACTTCTCAGTCAGCAAGGAGTGGAGGGTTTAATGCTAATTGCAGATGGAGGGCTAGAGAGTTGATGGGGAAAGGAGCCTTCCATCAAATCCTGCTTTTCATTGCACTGGGGAGAAATATTTCATATATTTCCTCTTTATGCGCTTTAATAAATCATATGGGAGTACTGCACTCTGAATAAAGGATACCACAGAGGGGAAAATTACTCAAATAGCAATCCATCTTACTCAGAGCATTGCTAGCCTTTGTGACTGCATGCATGCAAGGTTCTCCCTAAAGCTATTTTCTTTGCTCTTACTACTCTTTATCCTTGAAGCCCCTAAACTTATGACTGCTATTGTAGGAAATTAATGTTATAGGAAGTCCAGGATGTTTGTAATCCTTTTAATACTTTAAAAACAACTTTTCCAATTTCAGTTCAATTACAAGTCTTCTCTGTAACCATGATTTGTTCTTGAGTCACAGAATAAAAATCTAGCTGGATGCTATTTACTTTAAAAACAAGACCCTGGGCTGTAAACAAACTCTTTATTCCACCAACATCACTAATGTCTTTGATTATTAGAACGGATTTTAAAAAGCCAACTTACTTGTCAACATGTATCCTCTATGCTCTCAGCTTGGATAAGAAAAAAAAAATCCAGTCATTTTCACTTTGTCTAAAGTTAGCATCTCTTTCAGGTTCTTTTTTGCTGGATATATGGCTTTCAGACTCTTCAAGGGAATGGCTATTTGTCTGGAAATGTTTGCTTGCTTTTAGATGTTTAAAAATCTGGACATACTTATTTTGATCCAAGGCCACTCGCTTTCTAAATTTTACAGCCAGTGCCAAATCTAAGTTGACAGCATTCATTAAAGTAACTTTCCCTTGGAGATGTTCAACCACAAGAGGGAGAAATCACTCTTGCTCTTCATTTGAATGGATTCCCCATTACCTTCCCAGCTAGCTTTGTTATTTAAGGAAGGACTATAATGTATTGGGCGTGTCATACCACTCCCACCTCTAATGCTGATATTTGCATGTCTCACAGACTGAGACTTAAAATATAGTGGTGTGAAACACAGCTGTGTGAAGGGTTTGTAAAGGTGTGTGAAATGATATGGTACTTTTTTTTTCCTGGCATGTGTTCTGCTTTCCAGTGCATGTCACCAAGGCATGCATTTTCAGCTCAGATGACTCTGAGATCCAGACTGGTTTCCAGACCCTCTCCAAAAACGAGTGTGAGCAGAGTGACTTGCTCCGGAGCACTTTGCGTCTGAACTGGACCACAAAATGACAGCTGTCACTTAAGGATAAGTCTACACGGTGCCCGCCCCCCCTCAGCACTCATGGGGAGGAGTGCACTCCAGCATGCTCCACTCGTCCGTTTCTAAACCTGGAAGCACGGTGGTTCCATGTCTTGGAGCAGCCCCAGGGGACAGTTGCACGTCCAAGTTCAGTGCCTGGTAACTGGAATGGCTTCTGTTTGAGCACGTCGTCTCCCAAGAGCACCAGGGGATGCAATGCAGATATACCCTAGGATTCCTTTCCCTTACTACTACCACAAACAGAGAACAAAATGACAATACTCCTTCTCTGATTCACAGCCATATAATAACACAAATTTAGGGTTTGATGCAAAGCTAAACCTTCATCCAGCGCTTACCAAAAATATTCACCCAGCTGTTATCCAGATTACAGGAATCCTTGCAGGATGGCTACTGATAAAAAAGGCAGAAACAGAACTACAGCCAGACCTTTTATTTGCTTGCATGCCAAAACACAAAAACAAATGTTTAGCCCAAAGTCTGCCTGGTCACCTGTGATAGCACAACGTAGAGCCTCACCTATATTGGCTAGGGGGACTTGAGAGATTGGCAGCAGGTCTTCTTGAAGATGCTAAGCTCTCCAAATTTCTCTGCAGCCTATCCTCCTTATCTATAGATGGTTCTAATATTCTAATAAATGATCTCTGATTGGGTTTATTTAAATTTCCTTGTTTCACTGAAATCTTTGGAACTGGACTGAACCAGATCTCTTGTGGCCTTGGTGTCAGTTAGATGGAATTTATATCCTTGGGAAAGTGAAGGAGAGGGTTTCTTACCTCTTTTCCTTCCCCACTGTGGAAAGCTGCTCTACAATATCCTGGCTTTTCTCTGCTTTAGTTCATGGTCTTCACTGAAAAGATTGATTTATTTATTTACAAATTATCTAAGCATCTTAACAAACATATATTTATTTTTGCAAACTACATCTAATCTAATCTAATACATTTGGATACATGAGTCATTACTACTAATATTTTAAGATAAAGCCATGATAGAGTATATTTGGATTATTTTAGGTATTTAATTAAACTGCTCTTTGAGTTCTGTGGTTGATTCTAACCTACCACAGAAATTCCAGAGCCATTCCACTGGGTGCAAAGTATTTTGCATATGGGGTGAACCCCATGTTCAAAGGAAACAAACCTTTTTCAAACCACCTGGGGCACAAAGCTTTGCATTGTTTGAGTTTAATACTGTGAAAATGTGAACCCATACCCACCATCCCAGGGCAATGTGCTGTATGGGAAAAGAAGCTTTAAGCCATTATTTCTCCACCTTATTTGGGCTGATCAGACCAAAAGGGACCCCCAGGCTAAATTTGGCACTTATTGATCCTTCCAGATCATGGTGTATGCATGAGAGGTCTCCAAGACCTTCAATTCAGATGCCTAGGCAGGAGTTTTTTGCTTTCTTTTGGAGGAGTGGAGTCTGCCCAGAATTTTCATCCCTCCTTTAGGCCACTGAGACAGACTCCAAGGCCAGACCGAGTCCAGACATTTAGGACCTTCATGTCTGTATTTGTATAGGCATCTGGGAACTGAACCCCAGATGTGTGGCAGGTGAGGATTCTCCTGCTGAACCATAGGCGACTCCACTGGGCTAAGTACAGGTAGTCAAATGCCCAAGGCGAAATTGATTCAGTATTTGAAGGTCAGTCTAAGCTACAAAGATTGAACCAATAAGGAAATGAACACATGTTCACTTTTCATTCAGGAAATGCAGCCACATGCCTGCAGTGGCTCAAGCCAGAAGCCAGGGGGCACTAGAGCATGGCTCTCTGACATGTAGCCAACATGGGGTATGTATTTGCTTCCTTTTCTTGCTGTCCATGAGGTACCTAGGATTTGCAGTCCACAATCACAACAGCAGGACTCTGTATGTTGCTCATCATTTCCTCATCCTGTTTCCAGGTACCCCTGGGATTTGTAGCCCATAGTTGCAGCAGAGCAGGACAGCTCTGTCCTTGGTGGAAGCTGGGGTTTCCTTGTGGGTGGGGAGCACTGACCCAGCCAGTGAGGCCAGTGAGCCAGCCCTCACTGCTACAGCTAGGGAGCAGAGGGGTGGGACTAGAGCTGCTGTCTGGAACAAACAGCACAGCCCAGCTCAGGGCTGAAAAGCATGCCGGGATGCTGGGGGACTCTGATTTAACTTGAACCAGGAATGGGTCTGGGACAGAAGTTTCAGAAACAGGTTTGATCTAAATCAGTTAAGTCTGATACTACTTCCAACCAGGTTTACCTTAAACCTGTTTCAGACATTCTGAAACTGGTTTATGTGCACTGAACATCTGTTCTGTTACAGGTTTAAACCAGTTCCTGACCATTTAAACTGAGTTATGTGTAACGTCTATCTCTAGCCCTGGTGTTACTTAGTACCAGATGGTCTCAGGTATGGCAGTATTCCTGCCTGGGTTGCTTATAGGCAGAGTAGCCACAAACTGTGTCCCATGACCTCATGCTCTCCTGTTTTGCCCCCATCCAACATCAGGGTTTGTGAGGGGAGGCTGTATCTGGTTGCCTGTGGTCTTCTTAAAAAGTGGGTGGATTCTTTCCAGCCAGTTAGCAGGCTTTTGAGCCATAATAGCAAGAATATAGAAACCCTGCTAATATTCCTTTGGGGTCGGCAGATGGCAACCTCTGTGGGAGGATAGCAGTTTAAACAGGAAAAGGCAAATATTTCTATTCATGTTCTCTGCCCTCATGTGGCCTGGCTCTGTTTAGCTCAAGTCAGCCTAACAGCTGGAAACTTTTGTGTTGGGAACTACAAGAAAAACAGAGCCACAAAGGCTCCAGGAACCTCAAGCTTTAGGCTTTGTTTCTTGAAAAATACCTTTCCAAGACAACTTTAAAAGCAAATTAGTGCTCAGTATACACCCACCCTTCCCTAAGGCCTACTTGTTACAGTCACGTTTCTACTTTAGTTTCTGGTTTTCTAGAAGAGGGTTGGAACTGAAAGGATTACTAGCATGTCTTATTTAGACACAACAGCGATTATAATTTCACACATGGCCTTCAGCTGAACCAGGTGCCCCATCTTTTGGAAAGTGTTTCTATTTCCAATGGACAGTAAATAAAGCACCTAGCACCTGATGTCCAGTGCTTTATCATCTGTTTCTTAAAGATTATAGAAGTGATGGTAATACTTGTTTGGCTTTTATAGGATCCAAAAGGCATTCTTGAACCCTTTAGTAGATGCAAAAAATGTTCACCAATTAGCAATTCCCATTCACAGTGATTCATCTCTCCTTTGTGCCCTGAAAGGAAGTAGTGGACTTACCCCATACCTGCTATATCATCCTTCCTTCTTCCCCACAATAAATTTGACCCTTTCTCAGATCACTGGCCCTCTCAGATCACTGGCCCTCTCACAAAACATTCAGAGAATGAATCAGACTGGCAAGTATATCCCTGTACCCACAGACCACAGGGAAATAAGGCTACAAAGGATCTCCGGTCATCTAGTTCAGGGGTGCCGACATAGGAAAAGTTGTTTCACTCAGTCTGCTAGGCTCCTGGCAGGCAACTGGTGGTTGAGTGCATTGTCCCATCATCACTGCCTCATGTCCTGGCTCATTAAGAAGGTCTATGGCCCAGACCCAGCCTGGGGCATGGGGTGAGTTTGGCCTTCATGATCTTGTCTGGACCATCCTTTCTTGCCTCCACCACCACAGATGGATGCTGGTGTAGCTTCTAGCACCAGAGATTCAACAACCTTTCCTAAGTGGTCTCTCTAACCTAATTTATTTAAAACATGATATCCAGGTTAGGAAACATGGAGGATAGAGAGAGGTCACTGAATAAGTGCACATGCTTACGGAGGGGGTAGGGGGGCAGGAATTGTCCTGCCTGTTGGAAACTCCTCTTGTATCATTGAATACCTGGCTATTCCCTCTCCTGCCCGATATCTTTAAACAGCAGTACCCTGAGGGTTAAAGAAAAGTCAAACTTTTTTTTAATTTCCCTTTGTGTTACAACATGTCTCAATTTCCTTCATGACTTGCTATAGCTATGGCATGGAAATGCTGTTCTGGGAATACTCATTCATATGAGGTGAGTACTTATCTAAGGCTTGTCAGGGAAAGGGGGAGGGGGCGTTAAATTACTGGTAAGTATGACAATTTTCACACTTCCAGTCCTCTCTGGGACTTACGGAGAAGTTGAAGCTTCAGGGGACTAAGGCAGGAAAGGGAAAAGCTGGAGTGTATAGTTTGCATCTTTAGGAATTTTCTTCTCCTTATAAAACAAAGTAAACTCCATAGTAAGCTGACACTGCTATGTCTTTGCTCCCTGTCCTGGAGGGGACGTGTAGTGAGCTGAGAATTAACAACTGCTCTGGTCTACCCTCGAGGCAGTTGCATGTCTGGCAGTGGTGAAGAGATTTCTGCTTTTGTAAAGCACTTTGGACCCTATTTTAAAGGTCCAAAGAAGCCTTGAGGAGTCAGGTGCTCTTGACAGTTCCCCTAGGTTTCCACCTGTCTCTTTAGGGATCGCAGGAACTTTTACAATGTCAAGTTTTGGGTCCCATCTTAAAGGCATGGTGGCAAAGGTATGAATTATCATTGTTGTAGGATAAGAGCAGCAAAAACAGTTCCACGATTAGACCGATTTATATAATGTAGAACATTTGGTCTATAATTTATGTGAAGTGGTTGAAAGTCTTTTAAAGAAACCCCAAAAGAAGAGGGGGAGGGGGTGAAAAGGAAAACAATCTGCTGAATGTGGTTGCTTTAAATTCATGTTGAATATCAAGGATACTAAATTTGCACTTGTGAAAACTTGGGAAGTTTTTTGGCCACAGCTGTACAATGATTTCACTGTTGCTGCCCTGAAAAGCAATGAGCCAGTTTATTCCTAAGTTTCATACATCTCCTCTGGCATTGACAACTGAGCATGTGGGGTTCTGTTATTAGAAAACTGCTGGAACTGGATCTGGAAAAAAAAAAGAAAAATAAAAAAGAAAGAGCACTACCTATCAAGCTCTATCTAGCTTGTTGTTACTTGGTAACATCTTCCTTGGTTTTACTGATTTTTTTTCCTTGTCCCTTAGTAAATCCATTTGCATCCATCAAAGATTTGAATACTGATTCTGTCTGGCTTAGCTTAGAAGAAATAAAGCATGACATCCCTTGAGATTAGTGTGCATCTTTATGTCCTCTGACTGCTGAAATAAGTACTCGGCATTTCTTAAGACTGATGAAATAAATCTACAGCCTGGCAATTTTAGTTTACAGATTTAATGTCTCCATTTGACTCAGTAAAAAATGGCCCTGAACCATCTAAGTTTAGACTTCCCTGAAGTTCAGGAGTAGAGTTTTGGATCTGGGCTTGTAGTTGTGCTATAGATGCTAAGGTGCTAGGGTCAGAAGGCACCTCAACAGATAATCAAGTCCGCTCTCCTGCCTAGGCAGGAAAAAGTGCTGGGGCCAGATGCCTTGTTCATATTTTCTTTCCCATGAAAAAGGGTTGAACTTGGTGCAGCAGGGAAGGTGGGACTAGTTGAGGAATAGATCCTAGGTGCTCATCTACTTTTCTGGTTCTGAGGCTAGCTGGGAACTGCCCAAGAACCCACTTGCCAAGTAACTTATGATGAAGTTATATGTTACACTGAGACCATACAAAGAGCCTTGTTGCACATTCATTTTGAGCAGCTCCTGAATTTCTTAACCCCTGGATTATCCATACATTAACATATGAAACCAGTTCTAAGCAGTCTTTAGGTGGCTTAAAGTTAGGCCACTCCAGCCTAGGTTTATCTTTGATTTGTGCTATCCAGCTTGCATAACACCAACGTGTAGGCACTCCAGGCCACAAGTCTTGATTGGCCTGCTACCCCTCCACTGCCCCCGTGCCACACCTCCCCAACCCCAGCTTACTTTCAGCTGCTGGTGCTGTCCCAGGGGCACAGATAAGGAGGAGAACCGTCCCTCCTTGCCCACCTAGCCCCCACCACTGCCACTGCTTTCTGGGCTCGGCTTAGCCTGGAGAAGAGAGGCAGCCCAGCAGTGGCGGTGGGGGCCAGGCAGGGGAGTTTTCCTTTCCTGCCTCCTTCCCCAGGACAGCACCAGCAGCTGAATGTAAGCTGGGGGGAAGAGGGGAGCTGCAGGGGCGGGAAGGAAGGGGGAGCCCTAGGGGTGCAGGGAGCAGGAGGCAAGCCCAGGATGGGAGTGATTCTTACTTTTCAGTCCTCAAGGCCTCCATTGGCTTAAACAAGTAGCTGCTCCAGACTCAAGCTACTACTAACACAATCAACATTTGAGCAGGTCAAAATGCAAATGTAACAAGGCCCTGAATCTGTGGAATATAAGGCGGTGTTAAATTTATGACGTGCTGTGAGCACTCACATGCTAAGGGTTAATATTGTTCCTTGCCTGCACAGCTCTGACTTACCACTGCAGGACTGTCAAGCAGGGTTGTGGCTACATGCTAGGATGCCTGGGATGGGGAGCTGGGAGCCGTGCACCCTGGGATGCTGAAGGACTGGAAATTGCTCATTTTAGCTCTGTGGAGCAGATTGAAATTACCTTAACATGAACTAGGCAGTACAGTGCAGAGTTAACTCTCACTTGAGTGGTCTAACTTTGAGATGCATGGAGAGCAGTTAACACAAGTTAATGAGCTCGAATGTACCAACACTCACATTTTAAGGGCCCTTAGGATAGTCTAAGTGTGACGTGTAACTTCCCCCTCAGAGAAGCCGGGAGGGCTGCTCTAAATCATATTGGCTGAAGGCTAAGTGCTGTGGATTCCAGCCAGTCCAGTTTCCACTGGTGTCCACTAGAGAAGATGGAGAATAAAGGATCTGTTGCAGAGTCATCTGGCTATCCCAATGCTGGGGAAATCCTCTAGAGCAGTCAGAAAAGGAACAGAAAAGGAGAATGGAGCCCTGTGCTTTTACAGGAAAAACAGAGGCATAAATCAAGTGGCTGTTGCTCTGGAGGGTGTTTATATTCCTAACTGCAGAAGAGGAAAAACACAATCTAAAATAATTCTTCCCTAAGCCTGTGCTTTGAGATGTAAGCTGATCAGTTCCTGGAGCCACCAGGGAGTAATTTCCTTGAATGTTCATCCTTACACAATGTGCAAGGTTCAGTAATGGGGGTTTCCACTTTCTTCGGTAGCAGCTGGTCACTGCCAGAAGCCGGGCGTAGGAACTGATGGGTTAGTGGACTGATCCGGTATGGCAGAACCATCTCTCTAAAAATAGGTAGTTATTCTTCCCATTTCCTTGTCCTGACAGAATTTCCTGTCTTAATTCATTTTTTGGAGGCTTGAGTAGCTGACAGATCTGCTTTGAACCCTATTAGAGTGTACATCTCCAGTTGCAAAATAACGGTATTAATAAACAAAGGGTGGGAACTGAGTTAGAGGTATACGCTTAGTGCTAAAAGCCTTTGATCACAGCCAGCACAGTATTTGATGCCTGTTTTTAGCTCAACATTTCAAATCTTACCATAAACTATCTTAGGGAAATACGCCTTGCTGGCTTAGCTTTATTTTTTTTTTTGTTCTATATACAATGATCAGCCTCCATTTTATTGCTCAAAGCCACTCAGTCAGTAGTGTGGGCTGGGGGACTGGAGGGAACTTGTTATATGGGTCAATCAGTAGTGATCCCAGCACTGTTATGAGTTAGGGCAGCCTAAGGGTAGCAGCAGGAATAATGGGGCATCTATACATGTGCTCTCAGGGTAGGAGAGGGCTGCTTTAAATGAAGTGGCTGCGAGAAACACTCTACTTAAAGTGCCTAGAGTATCTCATGTATCAGCGTCCCCATGCTTCAAAATGGCGGTAGGGGTACTTTATCAAAAGTTTGTTCGATGAGCTTTAGATAAAGTGCCCCCACCACCATTTTGAACTGTAGGATGCTGATGCATGAGACATGGAGGCTGGCTGGAGGGCAGTAATTGCCACTCTCCAGCAGACTTGATTAATCAAGTCTGCTCCAATGCATTGTAATTACAGTGGGTTGGAGCAACTCCCATACTCCTGTATAGGCACCCATGGAGACTAGAGGCCAGCCCAAGACCATATCCTGGTTTTTCAGTGACCTTTCAGGACAGCTGAAGCAGTATGTCTCCTGGCTTAAGTCAAGAGGAAAAATAAGATACAAAATGGCCTTGGCTTGAGCAAGGCTCACAAAGACTTAAGTGGTCCTTGATTTCTTAATTGGTATTCTTAATTTTCATAAGCCTCTCCCTTCCTTCCTCCTTCTTCTCCCTCAACTTGGAGAAAAGAGAGCATATTATATCATTAGCCCAGTGAAGACCAGGCACCCTCAGACTCTCCTTTGAAAGTCTGATTAACATGAGCTAATGCTTTTCAGCCCATCATTAGCCATTTCCTTCATATATTAAAAAAATAAAAGGAAACAAATAAGTGATGAGATTTAAAGAATGTGTCACCGAATCATCTTGTAGGTTCAGGTCCTGCAATGGGAAGATCCCTATAGAGTCCCATTAACTCTAGTGAGGCTCCATTAGAGGCACCTGGTTCTGCTGACATGGGTAAAATTGTACGTTAGGAGCTATTGATGTAGTATAGTCTATGTGGCAAATAAGAAAAGCCACTGTAAAATCAGAGAAGGATTGGAATCTGAAAGTTTCAATTTTGCCTGTTGAAGTCAGTAGAAGCTGACATATTTAGTTTTCATATTTAAATTTTATAAATGGGGAGGAAAGGTGGGGTGGTAGTTTTACAAAACCGAAAAAATGCTGATAACGATGACTGCAAAGCATGGCTTTGGAAAATGTTTCTTTAGAAGGTGTTTGTACAGGTTCCTGGATGTGATGAGGATGGGTCATAATAAGAACATACGCTGGAGTACATGGTGAGGGAATTGTAGCAATGCAGGAGTGTTCGGTAGGGCATGGAAGAAATGTGGTACAGAGGTGGGGTCTGAACTGGAG
This sequence comes from Crocodylus siamensis, assembly GCF_052110815.1. Taxonomy (NCBI): domain Eukaryota; kingdom Metazoa; phylum Chordata; order Crocodylia; family Crocodylidae; genus Crocodylus; species Crocodylus siamensis. Next base: position 10,939,119 of record NC_143409.1, on the reverse strand, counting down.
TTTGGCCTGCTGCACTATTTCGGGAAAAATCACTTGACTGTTCTTTGTCTCAGTTTCCCCTTCTCTTAAATAAAACTGGTAGTACTTAACCTTCCCTTTGTATGGACTTTATGCCTGGATAAAATGTGGTATGGTAAAAACTGTGTATTACAATACAAGCAAAAAAGGGAATCTTACCAGAAAGTAATATGAAACTGAATGACTATTTTCATTCCTGGAGATTTCCTATGAATTAAAAAAGAATGTAAACAGCTCAGCATAAATAATGAAAAACATGTGATTTTAATAGCTGTACCAGGGATGCAGTTTACACCATTATATAGAGAGCAGGTCAAACAATCTCAAAGCAAGGGATGTTTTTGGAAGTGGGGAGGAAGTACGGGTTGGATGAATGGACTGTAAAGTGGACAGAAAGCTGGCTGGATTGTTGGGCTCAGTTGCTCAATGTCTAGATGGAAACCAGTATCAAGTGGGGTGCCCCAGAGGTCGGTCCTGGGGCCAGTTCTTTTCAATATCTTTATTAACGATCTGGAATACGGGATAGATTGCACCCTCAGCAAACTCTCAGATGACACCAACCTTGGGGGTGTAGTAAATACACTGGAGGGTACCGCTAGGATTCTGAATGACCTAGACAAATTGAAGGATTGGGCCAAAAGAAATCTCATGAGGTTCAATAAGGACAAGTGCAAAGTCCTGCATTTAGGACTGAAGAATCCCATGCACCAATACAGGCTGTGGGCACCAATACTGGTTGGGCAGCAGCTCTGCAGAACAGGGCCTGGGGGTTACAGGGGACAATGCGATGGATGTTAATCATCAGTGTGCCTTGTGGCTAATAAGGAAAGCATTGGTAGGAGCATTGCAAGCAGATTGAAAGAAGTTATTATTCTGCTGTATTCTGCACTGGTGAGGCCACATCTGGACTACTGGGCATGTCTACACATGCATTTATGTCACCTTAAATGTATTGTGCAGTAAGTTACTGTGCAGTAAGTGGGAATAGGCCAGCATCTACATGTGCAGGCGTTAAAGCACATTACCGCTGTGTGTGGACTGACTTGGGACTAAAGTTAGTCCCAAATTAGTCCACATACACAGTGTTACTGCGCACTAACTAACTGGGCATAAATTTGATACCTGCATGGTGCAGATATCAAATTTACACTCAAGTCAGTGTAAGTCGCCATATTTACTGTGCAGTACAGGCATGCACATATAGATGTGTGCCTGTACTGCATAGTAATTTCAGTTACTGTGCAGTAATTTCAGTTACTGCTCAGTAAATATGCATGTGTAGACATGCCCACTGTGTCCAGTTTTGGGGTCCCCACTGGACACAGTGGGCATGTTGTAGACACAGTGGGCATAGAAAGTTGTGGACAAGTTGGAGAGAGTCCAGCAGAGAGCAACGCAAACGGTTGTATGCCTGGGACACATGACTTATGAGGGGAGTCTGAGGGACCTGGGTTTATTTAGTCTGCAGAAGAGAAAAAGGAGTTGGGATTTGATAGCCTTCAATTCCCTGCAGGGGGTTCCAAGGAGAATGGAGCTGGACTGTTTTCAGTGGTGGCAAATGACAGAACAAGGAGCAATGGGCTCAAGTTGCAGTAAGGGAGGTTAAGGTTGGATATTAGGAAAAATTTTCTCACTAGGAGGGTGATGAAGCACTGGAATGAGTTACCTGGAGAAGTGGTGGAATCTCCATCTTTGGAGGTTTTTAGGGCCCAGCTCAACAAAGCCTTGACTGGGATGATCTAGTTGGGGTTGGTCCTGCTTTGAGCAGGGGGTGGGACTAGATGTGATCTCCTGCAGTTCCTTCTAGCCCTCATTCTCTGTGATCCTATGATTCTAAGGTGGGGAAGTGGAGTGGGGAAAGTGAGTGTCACAAACGCTGAGTTGACAAAATCAGGCCTTTTTTTTTTTTAAACAGTATGTGGAATATGATCAAAATGTGTCCTTTTGATAAGGCTGAAATGTTTTGTTTCAACTTTACCATGTTGACAATTTATGCTGAAGATGGTGCAGGTGAACAAAATTATCAAGTGAAAAGGAAACATTTTGATCCCATCAAAAATTTTTTTTGAGTTTTTGTTGTTTCTGAAATGAAAGATTTTGAATTATACTGAAAAGTGAAAAGTTCAGACTTTTGATTCCTTGTTCCAAATCAAAACAAAAGGAAGCATGGAAGTGCTTGTATGGCCCCAGAGTGGAAATTGTATTTTCTGACCAACTTTCCTTATTAGCCATACAGATAAAGAATGTTTTAATGAGTTTTATGTTAAATATATCAGTCCAACAACAACAACAATATTATTTATGTAGTGTCCTCTACCCCCGAACATTTTGCAATAGTACATTTACAAGCAGATGTTAATTCTCACAATGCCTCCATGAATCAGACAAGTATTATATTTTCTGTTGTGGAATTGAGTAAACTTAGGCACATGAATCAAATGACTGACACCAAGGACTGATTGACTGAGCCTAGAACAGAATAAACTTGAATTTCAAAGACACAACCAGTCGTACCATTGGCCTTTCCCAATAGTTGCCAGGGGTAAGAAGGAAATTCAAGGGTGTTTTCAACTTTTTTTTTTGCATATCCATGCTTTTTCACCCTTACAGCCATGAAACCTTTTTTCTTCAAAACTGAATTGCAGAGATCTGAGTCTGGGCAGTCTGTGCTTTCAATTACGCCATTTTTTTGTTTGTTTTTTTATGTAGCAAGCTCATGAAAAGAATTGTGTTGGGATCTAATCACTGCTGATGACTTAATTTATACATTACCCCCACTAAAGTATTCATCCAAGCAAATCTACGGAACAAGTGTTGGCTACATCTGATTGTGTTCAAACCTATTTGTTGCTGAAGTGCCTCTGGATGTGATGAGCTACAACAGGGAAGAGAAGAGTCTGTACCAATCACAGGATAAATTAACAACTTTGGTGTGGCAGATGAATAGTAATGCTGCAGGCCAGAACACTAAATCCCATCTACTCTATCGAATTCATCGTAATTTAATTGGCAGGTGCATTTCCATTTCTTTAAGGAGGATCAATGAGAAGTGCCTGAAGAGCCACTCATCCGGGAAGCAGTATGACAAGTAAAAGGAGAGGAAAGGAAGCCCTGGTTCCCAGGGGGTGGGCCCTTCTCTTTTAGAAAATAAAGAGCACTTCTGGAGTCAATGAAGTAATCACAATGTTTGATTTTATCCCTGATTTTGCTGCTGGTTGCCTTTGTGATCTTGGGCCACTCATATAATTTGGCCCAGTTTATTCATGCATTCAGCACTCCCTCACAGAGATGGCACAAGGCTGCATTAATTAATGTTTGTATATATAGGGTATCTTCAGGCCTGTTTCCCCACTGAGCTGTCCATGTGTAATTTTTATATCAATTATTCATTTGCTGTTAGCAGCACCCAGATCTGCTTCACAGACTAAATGCTATCTCCAGGATGAGCCTGAAACTGAATTTCCAAATAGCCATGAAACTTTTGGTTTACACAAGACCCATTCCTACCTTCTTGCAACAGCACCGTGCAATGGATGGTGGCTCAGAGGAATGACTTGGCAGAGTCTGGCTGTTAGTTTGTGAGATCTGGTTAAACAGGCTAATATAGATCAACCAGGAATTCAGGACAGTATTGGAATTTTCTTTCCCACTTAGAGGGGGAAGGGAGCCCTCTCTCTTGTGTGCCTCTCATTACAAGAAATGAATGCTTGTCACGCTCCAAATGAGTGACCCAGGTTTAGAAATGTTTCATTTTTGTATAGCGAAGACCTACAATAAAAAAAAAAAATTAAAAAACCAGACGAGGAGGAAGTTTGAGGTTCTGTGGCTTTCATTTTTTACAAGGTATAAAACTCTGGTTTCAAGAAGCAGTTTCTCTCCTATTAGACAGGAATGGAAAATAATAGAGGGGAAATGTGGTTATAAAATGCATAGAGCCCTTCTTAATCATCAGGCAGTGTCCACATAATGGAGGAGAGGTATAAATTATCTTGCAAATGGTCCAGGGTTGCTCTGTACAGGCAGTTTGTCATCATTATTGATCATCACTTACTTCTTAAACATAAGCCTTAGTTACATTCTTTAGAGCAGGAAAGGCCCTACAACGATATAATTTTACTTCTGTATCTGCATTAGGATAGACTGAGTCATCGTGTTTTGTTTCAAATAAGGAGCATCTCATATCATTCTGACGTTTGCTTAAAGCACACAGGCCCGCATAGCAGGTACAGACTCAGGACTGGGGAGATAATGGTTTTGTTCCAGGATATGTTTGCAAACCAACTTCTGTCTACAATAAGTTGTGCTTTCAAGATGCTTCCTTGTTGACAGGTAGTAAAGTCCAGGTCAGCCTGTTGCACAAAATGCTTGTTTTACAAAAGTCAGAAAATGTTGGAAACAAAGAGAATTAAGCCACCAAATTATTTAGCGTTTGGATAATGGATTTTTTAGATTCCTGGTCTAAAATCAGTAATTGATGGGGGAAAGATTCTAGAAATAGAAGATGTTTTTACTTGAAATCACCAAAAATGTGTTTTGCTTGGTTAATGGGAATAGGGTGACTTTTGTCATGCCTTTTTTGAGCTTGGTTGTTAAGAGGTGACTATGGGAGAAATGCTATGAAGAACAAGTATAAATACCACTGTGCTGTCTCCTGATATTCTGAGACTCAAGAGATCTTCATTTTTCTGAGGCTGAGGCGTATCCTGCTGAGACCAAGGCCCAGAGAAAGGAAACTGAATGATCTTATCGCTTCCATCAGCTTAACTAAACGGGAAGGCCCCTGGGGGTGTGAGATTTGGGGCCCTGCTTTTGCCGCTGTGTCATTTTCATTCTCTATCTTCTCTTCCCTGTCTCTCTCATTTTATCTTCTGACATGAGTTTAGTGGAGATGTTTAAGACAGCTCTACCATTTGCAGTAGTTTGGTTAGCCTGTGGCCAGAACAGCAGCTTACGTAGCTCGCTGTTGATAAAATTTGGCCAGATCTTAAATAGCTGATAAGACTCTCTGCTAAGCCTGTGTTTTCCTGGTAGCTAGGCTGGAACTGAAAGTTTGCAGTTGAAATGAAAGCTATTTTCTCTCTCTGTTGCTCTTTTCTTTCCCTGTTTTCCCATAAAGAAGATGGAACTGACCATCATCGACAGAAGCGATCTTGGCTAACTTTCTCTCCCATAAAAGAACAGTTAATGCCATCCTTAATCCCATTTAAAAGACTATAAAAAGGTGTACATCCTTAAAAACCCACCAGCTAAAATAGAAAAGGAATAGGGAGATAATTATTTCATTGATATCTCTTTTTGGGTGCTTTGTTGCTGAGAGTATATTGTGTAACTGTTCAACATAAGATCATCCATGCTGTTCTGGGCTCAGCTGTTTCCAGTGCTTTGAAGATGCCCAAAGGGCCTTCTGTACTTCTTGGACTTGGCTCCCCTTCGCTGGGGTCTGATACTTCATTGGACTCCCTTCAGTTCCTTAAGGCTTTGCATCCTTCTATATGGGGGAAGTCTGTGTAATCTTCAAAGTTTATCTGTTCCTGGCACTTAGGTGTTATGGTTAAAATAGTTTCCAAATTAACGTCAAGCAATTTACTGCCTCCCCCTCCACCCACCCCCTTGAGCAGATTGGCAGGGACCATTGTTTTTTGCCTTGCTCTGTAGCAGGACGCACAGTCCACTTTCTAGAATGATGTGGGCATATTTGACTTAAAAATGATGTACTGTTGTAGTGGTTTGGGGCATTGGCAACACCTTAGATGTCTCCTGATCGATTTTTCTGGCCCACAGTTATTTTTTAGATCAAGTCTTTTGCACGTTTTAAGGCTTTCAGAAGTCTGAAGCTTGTTATAGGATGCTAGCAGGTGCCGTGCAACCGGTGTGGGTGCTAGAGTACATATTGTGGAATATGGACAACTCACACCTCTTAGCTCAGCAGTTGTTCCTAGTTCTTGAACAGACACCTCCGCGTGGGTTGCCTTTAATTCATGTGATAGAGGTTATCTTAGGAACCATAAAGTCTTAAGCCTTCATTTAAACCCTGATGTTGCTGGATTTACAATAAATACATTTTACTGAGAAGGAAATGTGGGCTCTTTTTGAACATTAAAGCAGGAACTTGCACAGAAAGGCATTTTGTGATGAAGATTAGCATGCCAAATGAAACCCCTTGTGAAGCCCACAGATTGGATTCCTGGCCCCAGTGTATTATATCCCTGGATAATAAATCATTTGTCTCTCTTCTATTCCCAGACAACTATATCCAGAAAGTGCATTAAAATAGGTTACAAACATTATTTCCGGAGATTATCTCTGAAAACTTTGGTTTAAAAACATGAGCAAATTGCTGGTTTCTCAGTAAATAACTCTTCTATTTTGGTCCAAGATAAGTTCAAGACATGTTCTCAATATTTCCTGTTTCTTGCCTACTCTTTATAAATGTGCAGCCTAGAAAACGGGGTTCGATGACTGCAAATAGAGCAAACACAGGAAAGGTTCTATGGAGACTAGACTGTTGTAATACATGAGTCACTGGATACACAGAATATAACGGGAACTGGGAAATAGGCAGTGCTTTCCACTTAGGGTTTGCTGAATCCCTCTTAAGTGGGAATGGAAAAAAAAAGCATCGCTGCGTGTAGCAGGGCACCAGGGTGCCTGCTACTTGGAGAGCCGGAGTAACGGCTCAGGTACCAGTTGCTAGGGGCAACCAGAGGGCGCTAAGGACACACACCTGTCTGGCTAGGTGACCGAAAGGGGCAGGCTCTGGCTCCAAAATAAATTGCAGGCCTAAGGTCAGGTGGGGGGAGATGGGGCAGGCTGGCAGCCAAGGTGGAAGGAGCTTGGCCCTGAATGAGTGAAAAGGAAAAGGCCTGCATGTGCGAGCAGCTAGTGACACGGGTGAGAGATGAAACACCTGTGGTGTGGTTCGGAGGATGTTTTAGCCCCAAGGCATAGATTTGTGTTATAGCCTAGGGACTTGTGTTTTTGGTTGTTGTTACACCGGCGCTTTGGGAGAGGCCATAAGGGGATGGAGGAGGCCTCATAGGGGAACCACGTCAGAGTGTGGACCCCATCCCCAGAGAGCGGGGCAGCACTGCGGAGAAGCCCTGGAGAGTGGGCAGCTAAGGGGGAAGCCCCGAAAAGGGGCAGTAACCGTGAAGCTCCAGCACAGGCAGCAGCGAGCATTAAGCCAAAAAGGGTGCAGCTGAGGGAGTGTGCCTCCCAGACTGCCAGAAAGGACAGTGCAGGGAGGGCGCTGACCCAGAGCATCGGCAAGGGCGCAGCAGAGGGGGATGCCATCTCTGAGCACCAGGAAAAGGTGCAGTATTGGGACAGGGCTGACCCCGAGTATCCCGGAAGGCAGAACAAACAGGGTCGTGGAGAACCTGAGCGCCAGTGAGGCTCGGGGTGAGAGAGAGGGGCAGCGACTGACGTTGAGCACTGTGAGGCGCAGCATGAGGCGGGACTCCAGAGAGCCCAAGCAAGACAAGACTGTGAAGGGACAGAGCATCTGTGGAGCGAGGCAGGGCTATAGAGCGCCCAAGTGCCAGGGAGACCGAGGCAGGTCTGGCACATAGCAGGAAAACTGTAGCCAAGGAAACAAAGGGCAACCTCCCTACAATAAATACATAAAGATCAAAGACATGGCAGGCGAGATTCTGAGGGTGCTTAGAGAAGGCTTGGCACGGTATTAAGGGCAGCCTTAAGGGAGAGCACGGCCACCCTAGGGCACCATCCTGCTATATAGAGGAGAGAGGTTTTGGTTCAAGCTCCCCGTCAGCAGGTAGTTGATAATCCTTTATTTCTCTGTGTACCCTGATATAATTTTATCATCTTTTCAACAAGACACATGATGCACTTTCACTATTGTTCTTACAGCCATTATTCAGACAGCGTGTGTTTATGGCGGACAAAAATCTCTATGATATGGCACAAATCAATTACTAATCGGTGATATACTAGTATACAGGAACTGTGGGTACTTCTAAATACTAGTCGCACAAGAATAGCTGCAGCCATCAGAAAAAACCAGTGTAGTGCGCTTTCCAATAATATGCCCTATTTTAAATAATTCCCAAGCTCTTATTCCGGGCATTGTTTACCTTTATGGGAAATACGCTGTAGTCAGTATTTTCTCCTCTGTCTAGGTCATGCTCTATCTATAGCTCCAAGATTACCCTCTTGCACTACATGAAGGGTCTATAATGATTCCCTATGCTGAATATTTTTATTCCCCTTTTCTCTTTGCTTCAATGGCCCTTTTGTCAAAGTGTTTTATTTCTTCAGTTATCTACTTCCTTGTGTCACATCTCTGAAATCCTATTGGGTTCTTTCCTAGCAGTTTGATAGCTCGACTAGTTTCCTGGCCAATACAAAGATCGCCGAAGCATGCTATGCCAGATCGCTCCTGAACATGTGTGCAGTTCTGCTGCTTTGGTTGTAATGTAATACGGTACAAATGTGTGCAGAACTATTTGTGCGGTAGAATGCTTTGGGGGAGCTTAGAACCAACAGCAACAATTTGTCAAGGGCAATCTGGTTTTGTTCCAAAAGCTGTCTGTATACCAGAGATATGTTTCTGGGGTTAGAGAAGAGAAATGTTTAAATATATTAAACATATTAAATATATTAAGAATGGCCAAAGTTTCCATTCTACTTCAGTCTTAGCATGGATAGGTGACTAGTTTCTGTTCTGAGTCACATCCTCTGCAAACTTTATTTTACTATTGCACAAGGTTAGTCTGGTCAATATTTGACTGGGAAATTTCTTGGAAGTGCTATTATCAGAGTAAGTGCCTTGGAATCAGTAATGATGCTTAATACCACAGATCACTAACCTACATCTTTATGTGGACACTCATTTTTCAGTGATGCACTGATTAGTAGTATGGCTTGTAAGTGCAGCTTGAAAAATAGGGGTCAAAATCGAGCTTAGTTGGTGCTAACTTTGGCCTTGATCCTTCAGACATGCTTGGGTAGCGAGCATTTTACAGAGCAAGATGAAAATTCAAAGTGATCTCAGCCAACTGGAGAAATGGGCTGGTATAAATAGAACAAGCAAAATGAGACACGTATGTAAGAATAATTGACTAGACAAACAGAAAATGAGGAACAATTGGCTAGGGAGTAGTTCTTCAGAAAAGGACTGGATTGTTATACTGGATCATAAAAGAAATGTGAATCAGCAATGGCACACTGTTGTGGAAAAAAGCAAACACCATACTGGGTTGTACAAACAGGTGTATCCTAGGCAAGATACATAGCATAATGCTTCTGCTGTGCACTGGTAGGGCCTCAGTTGGAGTACAGGTTCACTTTTGGGGCCCACACTTCAAGAAAGATAGGAAAGATAGGAATAAGTGGAGAGAATCCAGCAACAAAGGTGATCAGAGGGCCTATGAGGACTGAGTGAATGAACTGGGCTTATTTAGTACGTATTGAGGACAGAAGACTAGAGTTGAGACTTGATGATAGTCTTCAAACAGGTCAAAGGTTGCTACAAGGAAAAAAAAGAGGGAGTAATAATTTGTTCTCTGTGTTCATTGAGAATAGGACAAGTTACAATGGATTTAACTTGCTACGAGAGAGAAAGAGAGATGCAGGTTAGACATTGCAGGGGAAAGAGGGAGCACAACTTTCTAATTCTAACTCTCCTAGTTATAATTCTTATCTCTCCTAATTCTGAAGAGAGTCAAGCATGGGACCGTATTATCTAGGGTGGCTGTGGAATCTCTTTCATATTTCCTTTGCTGGAGAATTGGTTAGACCAGGGGTGTCCAACTGACAGCCCACCGGCCACATGAAACCTGGGAGAGGTTACCTTGTGATCCCCAAGTTCCCACCTAGTGACTCCATCTATTGCTCTGGCTGCTGCTGACCCCAGGGTCTCTAGGCTCCCCTGCCCTCCCTTTTGCTTCCTGCTCCCATCACAGGGCATGCGGCAGTGCAGCCCACGGTGCCAGGGGAGTCTGCAGCATGGTGCAGCTCCCTAGCTGAAGTAAAGGCCACACACAGTGCAGCCAAGTGGCATTCCCACATGCATTAGTGCAGCTGCTGGGTGCGCAGCATGTACCATGTACAGCCTCCAGCCGCTTAGAAGTTGGACAGCCCCAGGTTAGAGAAATCTCTCTCCAGGATGGTTGATTCTATCTCAGGGAAAGGGAATAGACTAGGTTCCTTTTTGCCCTATTTTCCATCACTATGATTTTCTATGAGTACTGAGTAAACTCCTTGTCTCTGATCCTGTAGATGATGCACAACATCCTGCATCCATATGAGCATTTGCCTCTCCAGAACCACCTGTAAATTCAGGGATGAGTGGGATTACTCCCTTGTGTATTTGTAGGATTGAACTTTTATTCCTAATGTAGGCTACAATAATTTTAGGGTGGTATGGTTACAGCAGCGCAAACCCTTAGAGCAGGGGTGGCCAACCTGTGGCTCCAGGGCATGTGCGTGGTACAGGCTCTGTTTTGCACTGACATGGCACGTCTGTATCAGTGGGGACAACCCCTTTGGTAGGCGTGCACTCTGTTCCCTGATCTGCCACAAGCCACAAACAGAGGCTGGTGGTGCCAGTTGTGACACTCATGCCCCAGGTTGGCCACTCCTGGTTTACATTATCCATTTGCACCACTTGAACTACGGTCTAAACAAGCCCTTAGTTAATACCTTTCCAGCTCATAGCAGATAAAGAGAAATGTACAAACCTATAAGGGAGGTGAAGTTCCCAATGAAGGATTTTCAGGTGTCATAAAATTATACTGGTGCAAAGTGGATGTTAAAAATGCCAGACAAGAGTATAAGTGCCTTAAAGTTCCTTAGAGCTCATGGGAAGTATGCAGGCAGGCCTCGGGGGGGAATGAGAACTGCAATGTTACAGATGTGCGATGCAATCGTTGGTCTCTCTGCTACCACTGCTGGAAGTTTTTCAGCCCAAACATCACTCACTCCTTTTATGTTAAGAGATAATACTATAATTTAGGCCCTGGGATGGCCAACCTGTGGCATACATGCCATGAGTGTCACAGGCAACCTTTGTCTGTGGCTCATGGCTGACCAGGGAGGGCACAGGCACCATGGTGGCAGATCGGGTAGGAAGCAGAGAGCAGAGCAGCAGATCAGGCAGGAGAAGGAGACTGGGTGAAGGTGTGGGGCTAATTTGTGGCATGCCTCCCAAAAAAGGTTGGCCCTGCTGATTTAGGAAATGGGGGCTAATTGTGATATCCTTGATTTAGCACAACAACAATAGTAATAATAGCACAGTACTCCTCACTTAACATCGTTTCATTATTGCGTCGCCAATCTATTAGAGAACATACTCGTTTAAAGTCGTGCAGTATTCAGTTATAATGTTGTTTGGCCGCTGCCTGCTAGTAGGTAACGACTGCGACGTAATTGGATTTGCTTAACACCATTTCACTTAAAGTCGCATTTTTCAAGAACGTAACTATGACGTTACTTGAGGAGTAGCTGTAAGAACAATAACAACAGTAGTAATACTAGTAATAATGACAACAGCAGTAATAGTAGTAAGCACAACCACAGTAACAATAGTAATAGCAATAACAGCAGTAATAATAGTAATAACAATAGCAGCAGCAATAATACTAGCATTAATAGCGATAGTAATAACAGCAGTAATACAGGCAATCCTCGGACTTACGAGACAATCTGTTCCTGAAAACAGCGTCTTAAGTCGAAAGGTTGCAACTCAGAACCAATTTTCTCGTAAGAAACAATGTAATAAATGGGGGATTGGTTCCTGAACCGAGGCCTGATACCCTATTTTCACCCCAAATATCCCCGAATTTTGTTCTCAATTACTTATAGATGAGTAATATAGCTACATTAATATATCTATATTGTAGATAGCAATCATATTGATTTGAAAGGACTTCTTTGAGGTGATTTTGCTGGACTTTTCAAAAGGCTTTTGGTTGGACTTTTTGAAGGGCTCTTGGCTGGAGTCTTCTCAGGAGTCCTGGCTGCGGGTTTTTCTGGAGTCTCGTCTACTTTCTTAAAGAAAGTGTTCAAGGAAGTTTGGACAGATGTTCTCCAGGGACATGGTGATGCAGCGAGCTTGCTCATTGGCGTGGCATTGCGTCAGAAAGCCAAAACGAGGTGTCAATTTATAAGCCTCATAAGTGCCATTCTTTGTACTTGAAATGCTCATAATAATAACAATCACAACAGCAGCAATAATATTAACCACCACAGCAGCAATAGTAATAATCACCCCACACATTAATAATCCTAGGAATAATAGTATAATAACAATCACAATATTATTGCTGCTGTTGTGATTGTTATTATTACTATTATTCCCCGGATTATTAATGTGGGGGTGATTATCACTATTGCTGCTGTGGTCGTTACTATTAATATTATTGCTGCTGTTGTGATGGTTATTATTACTATTACTCCTCGGGTTATTAATGTGGGGGTGATTATCACTATTGCTGCTGTTGTGATGGTTATTATTACTATTACTCCTCGGATTGTTAATGCGGGGGTGATTATCACTATTGCTGCTGTTGTGATGGTTATTATTACTATTACTCCTCGGATTGTTAATGCGGGGGTGATTATCACTATTGCTGCTGTGGTCGTTACTATTAATATTATCGCTGCTGTTAACAGTAACAGCCACAGCAGTAATAGTGATAATCACCCCCACATTAATAATCCTAGGAATAACACTATTCATAACAATCACAACAGCAGCAATAATATTAACAGCAACAACCACAGCAGTAATAGTGATGGCAACAACAGCAGGAGTGACAGTAGCAGTAGGAACAGCAGCTGCCAGAAGAGCAGTAGCAGTACTCATAGCAGCAGCAGCCGGAACAGTAACACGAGTCAGAAGACCAGCACCAGCAAGAAAATAAGAGCAACAACACGAGGAGCCGAGGCTAACAGCAGCGCCGCGAGCAGGAGCGATCGAGTCCCAACCCGGCGGCGCGAGGGGGGTGACGCCGTCCCGCGGCGGCCCCGGGCCCGGCTCCGGCCCGGGCCCGCGCTCGCTCGGGGCAGGCTTCCGGGCGGGCGGCGCGCGCAGGCTCCTCCCCGGGGCCGCCCGGGCGGTCCCTTCCCTGCCCGCGGCGCGGCGCGGCGCGGCGCTGAGGGAAGGTCAGCTCCGGCGGGGCCAGGGCAGGCTCGGCGGGACGCGGCTGCAGGTAGGGATGGGGATGGGGATGGGGATGGGGATGGGGGCGCCGCGGGGTGGTGGGTGCCGGCCTCTTCCCGGCAGGTGCCGTCGGCCCCCCCCCGCGTCCTCCCCACGCCCCGCGGGCTCTTGTCAAGCCTGCAGGTGCTGAAGGCTGCGACCCGTGTGAGGCGGGCCGGCCGGCCGGGCGGCGGAGCTCCGCACGCTTTGCTGGGTACATGCAGCGAGCCCCGCTGCCTGCTTTCTCTTCCTCCCGTGGGCTGAGGCGTAACCGGGTGCCAGCAAGGCCTGGCAGCTTCACCGCATCTCAGCCCAGGCGCGGGGTTGAGCGCCCGACTTGTCCCGCGCCCGAGCTGCCAGGTCCGGCTTTCCCAGAGAAAAATACTGGAAGGGCGTTTGTATGGGGCTGGGGGGAAACCCACCTTTCCGCCGCTCCCTGAACGCGGCCCGTGTTTTGCTGCGCGGTGGGCGCCCGCCTGAGGGACCCTGGGATGAAGCTTGGCTTCTTGTGCCGTTCAGCGCTCTGGTTTGAAGCTCTTAGAGATGCCCGATTGTTTCTCAGCTGGGCCACGGACCATGTTGCTGGTACTGGTGACGCGAGCGAAAATTCCCACGGGCGCGTGGCAAAAGTCCTCGTCCGCAAGAGCAAAGCGCGTGAAATAACATGGGTGTTGCGTGTGTGTTTGGAAGTGGCGCTTTTGGTTCACGTCAGGCCTAGTTTGCATACAAATAGAAGTTTTGGCACAAGTATATGCAAGAACAAAGTTGTTTTCAAAGCATATTTAGTGGCACGAGTGCTGTTTCTCCAGTTAAAACCCAAAAGCCTCCCCAAAAACGAGCCATCAAAAGACTGTCATTTTCTGAATCTTTCTCTACCCCTCCTCAATAGAAATGGCTTAACTTTTTTCAGATACGTCCTCAATGTAACACTGAAGTCAGGGGAGTTAGGGGTGCCCTTATTTTAATTAATGCCAATTGCTTATTGAATCCTGTGTGTAGTAAGGCAATTTCCTGCAGGAAATAGATATGTCTGCCTTGGCTGTTTATGTTATATTGCAGTGTATTTGTGAGATACCTGCCTTGGGTGACTTTTTTCCTCTCTGAGAATCTGATATCAGTATGAATGGGTGGCCTGGGTGTCAAAGTGCATAAATGAGTTGTGCTGCCGCTGTTGTTTTTCATTTTAGGGCAATTAGTACAAGAAAGTTCATGTTAGAAGACATTAAAATGGGCTGTGAATGTAAGTGCAATAGCCCTTAATATTTTCAAGACCTGTGAGAATTAATAACACTTGGAATATAAGCGGGGTGGGGATCATTTCCCCCCTCCTCACCCAGGACCCTCAAAACATTTCTGGTGTCTAAAATTTTATTTTATTTTATTTTATGGTGAGAGAGAAGCTGTAGGATCTTCATGTTAAGACAAGACGCTGGTGATTAACCTGTCTAGAGAAAGCACAAATGTAACTTAAATCCCTCATGTCTCTCACTATCAGTAAAAGTTTGCCACCTAAGCGGTACTTAAAAATCTTCCCCTTTGAACCAATGAACCGTGCGTTGAGAGAGGATTAGTAGCATTGCCTCTCCGGGCAGTCAAAGTAATTATCGCTCTACCTGGAATACAGTCAGTGTTAGGTTTTTTCCAGTGCCTTTCACATTTGGCAATATAAGCAACCGGTTTCCAATAATTGAACTGACGAAATTTCCCGTACTTGGCACACAATTACATCAAATGTACTTGTTTGGACAAGACATAAGATTGCTGCTTTGGGGTTTGAAGGTTAAAAACAATGGGAACTTGCCATTGCCTTTGGGATCTGGGGAACTTTGTCCTCAGTACAGCCTGGGTATGAACAGAAGTTTGAGAGAAGCAATGCCCTTTGTCTGTAATACAGTCATTCCACCCTGCCTGACCTTCCCCTGTCCTCCTCTAAAAAGTAACTTTGTACATGGCATTTGAAAGCTGCGCTAAGGACAGGAGGTGGTGGGAGGGTGGGAACAACCTTTAAGCCTCGACAACTTCAGCGTGGTTTGAGCTACTGTTTGCTTAGTTGTTTGTCAGGATTTATCAGTCTCTACAGCTCAGCCTTGTGTGGCAACCTGAGCTTAGCTTGCCACACAAGTTTAGCATGTCCTATTTTCAGGATGCAGGCAAAACCTCACATGAGCAGATATACCGGGCACATTTACACAGGCACTTGAATGCACTTTTCCTAATGCACATTAAATTGAGTACCGCCAACGTGAGGTATTAAAATGTGCGTTCAGCTGCCCTAATGCACCCTAGGAAGAGCACATACTTTTTTAGCAATGCTTAATGTACAGCAGACTATTTGAGTACACAGTAGCAGATTTGCACGGTGTTTTATGAAATGCTTTAATGTGCAGTAAAATAGGCTACTGCACATTAAAGCACACATGCAGATGTGCCCACTGTATGCTTATCTTTGCCTTAGAGGGTGGGCAGCTGGTAGCATTGTAGCCATGGACGTTTGCTACTGCCGTCTCTGGGTTCTTTTCCATCCGTGCCAAGTGTAGTTACACTCTCTCTTTCTTGGTAGTTGCTTTGTGGTAGTCTGGTTAGCCCTCTTTTATTCAAGACTGCTTGGTTTACCAGAGGATAAAACATGCTTCAACACTCATAAACTGCTTCTTTCTTGTTTTGATTGGAAAGCTGCCCCTGGTTTTCTCGTGCTTGGGCTGGTGTGTCCTGCCACCTCTTCCACCATCCCGTTTTCCTCCTATTTGGTGCCAGGGGTGGATGCAAGGGGGTGCAGTGTACCACCCCCAAGGTTTAAAGTAAACTGTCTGGCAATGGCAGCAGCAAGCGAGTTAACTGACTTCATGGCTCATGGTAATCAACCTGATTCCATCTAAATTCTTCATTCCACAGGTGGTAATGACCCTCTTTCCTTTTTAATAGCCTTAATGTTCAACTAACCAAGTTATTCTTTCTTTTGCAATTAGCTGCTGTGTTAGCTGCTTCTGGTAATCCACCTTCTATTTTACAGACCTGCGACTGTCCAATCTAAAATCATTAACTCACCTGAGAAAATAAATTTCTGTGAAGCAAGGGATGCACAGGGAGCTGATTTTCTCTTTATGTATCTGAAAGAGATGTACGTTTAATTCTGATGACTTCAGGACTAAAGTAACAACAACTCTTGATGATTTTTTCCCTGGTTTAGCATGTTTTTAATACATCATGTAGATATAGCAAATTAATGCACATTCTGATGAAATCATATCTGTTTTTCCTTTGATCTTAAATGGGACAATATAACCCTAGGCCTCTAGCCATTAGTAGTCAAGCTTCTAGTTTCTTTTACCCGGAGGAAAAAATGTTATGTTGCATGTGATGATGCAACACAACATCTGCACCCCACCTTAGATCCACCCATGTTTGCTGCTGTTATATAATATAATTGCATAGACGTTGTTTAAAATCAGTGGAACTGAAATAAAACCTCTGATCTGGAGAATCTGTGGATTTTGGAATTGGGGATTTCATTGGCCCCCTGAACTGCGGACATCTCATATATGGGGACATTCTTCGTGGGACTAGGCCTGTGAACACGTGTTTCTAGGGTGGGATTTAAGTGCAGAAGCCTTAGGAAGAGAATCTGATAAAAAATTGACCTTACGCAACAGTAGTTTCATTTATTCACATTCAAAGTAATATAAAATAAACTATTTTTTTCAGGCTGTACTATATTATCCTTCCTTTTTTTTAAAAAAAATAATCTAGGACCTACTTTCCCAAAATTCTTAGATGAGTGAACTACCATCATCAGCCTTCAGCATTTCTCTTGGACCATGATGTATGCTTAAAACCAAACTTTTATTGGCAAAAATCAAAATTTACTGTGGCTTTAAGGGCCACAAATTGGGAACTGTTGATCCAGGATTTGAACCTGTATTCCCTAGGCAGGCCTACCTTCCAATGCTGCCTTCATTGCTTTGGATAAGGACTGCTTTGCATGTTTGGCCCCTAACAATATTTTTACAAATATCTGAATCATGTCCAATAGTTACTCTCTAGGGTTTTTTTTTTTTTGAAAGGTCACATTTTTATCAGTGCCCAGTACCAAAGAAAACTTTACTGAAGGAAAACATCTAAAAAATAAAATCGATGGCCTGGTTTTATATTTGGGAAACCAGCAAGTTACAGGTTTTTGTCTGTGTTATGCGTGGTAGGTGTGACCACAGCATGGGTAGGCAAGCCCAAACTTACTGCTGTGGCAGGCCTGCAGGAAACCCTGTTTCTCTCGCAGGCAGCTGCCCTGTTCTGGAGTCCACACTACTGCATCTGAACTGCTAAATTTCTTTGAGCCAAATGGTTTGGAGTCAGCTCAGATGTGCCTGTCCTTGTTATGATACTACCTCTCTGTTGAAATGCAGATCTGTCTTGCATCATTGCCATTATATTGGGATTAACTATGTAGATGCACTGCTTTACCAGAAATCCATGCTTATTTATGCCTAGGTAATTTGCTGGCATTACTAAATGTTTCCAGAAACAGAATCTCTTATTACCATTAAAAATATGTCTTAGAAGAATTGATTGAAAGGGATTTTTGGTTTGTTTCTTTTTTAAATTGGGAGTGGTTATTTTCTTAATTTTGCAAACTTATGACTCAAGACAAAAACATCAAGTAAAATACAAGTGACAGCCAAGTTTTAAAAAAAAAAAAAAGATTCCTGTAATATTCATGGAGATTAACTTCTGTCTGCTGTGCTGTACATCCAGACAAACAATAAAGCAATTCTTCTGTTGCAAGGAAGAATCGGAGACCACAGCAGAACAAACTGTTTTTGATACTATAATGGATTTCTATTTGAAATCCTTGTACTCATCAGTGTGACGAAATGATCAGTAAGGCTAACTCCACTTTATCATGCATTAGCAGATGCATGACAAACAGGTCCAGGGAGGTGATGCTTCCCCTTTATGTGGCACTGGTCAGGCTGCAGTTGGAGTGCTGCATCCAGTTTTGGGTGCCACACTTCAAGAAGGATGTGGATAACCCTAAGACGGTTCAGAGGAGGCCACTCGTATGGTCCTACGAGGAGAGACTGTGGGACCTAGATCTCTTCAGACTTTGCAAGAGAAGGCTGAGAGGTGATCTCATGGCTGCTGATCAATTCATCAGGGGAGGGCAGCAGGGAATAGGAGATGATATATTTACTAGGGCACCCCTGGAGTAACTAGGAACAATGGCCACAAACTGATGGAGAGCAGGTTTAGGTTGGACATCAGGAAGAACTTCTTTATGGTAAGGGTCACCAGAGTCTGGAAACAGCTTCTAAGGGAGGTGGTGCTCGCCCCTACCCTTGGGGTCTTTAAGAGGAGACTGGACAAGCCCCTAGTTGGGGTCGTCTGACCCCATCACTCTTTCCTGCCCAGGGCAGGGGGTTGAACTCGATGACCTACTGAGGTCCCTTCCGACACTGACATCTATGAATCATTTGTAGGTGTTTGCCCACCTAAGATTGCTAATATTGATGGGCACCCTGGCTGAGAATCACAAAATATGGAAACTACATGGGGAGCATGCCACTGTTTTGTGCTCCTTTCCTATTTTCTTACAGTTGGAGATTAGCTGCTAGAGTAAAGAGAGCAAGCCCCATGCTTGCAGGGGTGAAATTCATTCTGGTGTGAAGAAAAGTTTTACATTATTTTAGAAGAGCACAGAGGCTTAAAGGACCAGGATTAGTTAGTCTGGAGAAGTGAAAACTGAGGGTGGGATTTGATAACAGTCTTCAAATACAAATTCAAAGGGCAGTTTATAAAGACGATGGAACTAGTCTATTCTCTGTGACTGCAGTAAACATGAATAGGATCAATGGCTTCAAGCTGCAGCACAGGAAATTTAGGTTGGAGAGTCAGAATTGTCTGACCGTGAGAGTGGTGAAGCATTGGAACAGGTGCCTAGAGAAGATGTGCAATCTCCACCCCTGGAAACTTTGGAGAACAGGTTAGACAAATACTTGACTGGGATAGTGTATTCAGGGATGGTCCTTCCTTGAACAGGCGGCTGGACTAGATGATCTCCTGAGGTCCTTCCAGCCCAGTTTTCCTATGATCCTAATTAACCTGTGCATGTAAACATCTCCGATAATATTGTGTTGCTTGTGGATCAGGTGCCAGCTGTGCTTCCATGATAACCTGAGGATAATTGCATATCTGGATGTGGAACTAAGAGGTTTGAGTTATGCCATTATTTGCATCTCTATTGAAAACAAATATAGGCAGTTGAGGTTACACATTCAAATATCCAGAGCTTTAATTTTCAAATACATATTACAAAATGAACTTGTTTTCAAGCAGTTAGTGATGTGTGTTCTTAAAATGATAGTTTGGCCTTCATAACCTGGTGCTGCAAAAGACAGAGTGCTGTTAAATAGTCTTGGAGAGGCATCATTTCACAGTTGAAGAAACACTTGTTTTATGACTAAGCAGAAAACAAGCAACACAAAACAGTGCAGTGATCAAGGTACCAAAAAAAAAATCAATATGTGACCTTACCGTGTTTTAAAATAAAAAGCAAATATCTGTTTGGGAAGGTTTTGTTTTGGAGGACTTTCACATTGACAGGATCATTATTTTGTAAATACTGGCTGCCTCTTGCCCAATTGTTCTCTCTCTTTGCTGAATTAGGACCTACGTTGAAAGGTGTTGAATACATGTGTCTTGCCGACTTCAGTCGCTCAGTCTGAAAACCTGAGGTCTTAAGGGATGCAAGGTTTTGTTTTGTGTTGTTTTTTTACCGAATTGGCAGCGTTCCAATACAAACTCAATATGGTCTTGCAAATTTCCGGACATCTCATGTTCAAGACACGAGCAAACACCTCGCGTGGGCAGAGGGGATGTACTGTATGCCAACCTTTGGCCCGGGGAACAGATGGTAATATTGTAGCCTTGGATTTTTGCTGGTGACCCTTATTTTAAAATAGTCTATAATGCTTTCTACTTGTAGCTTGGGTAGGGCATGTTGATGGTTTGATCTAGGCAGTCTGGAGATGGGTTTTCTTTGTGATTAACTGTGGGCATCACCTTAATCTGCCATTGCATAGGGTCCTTGGGTTAAATTCCTTTTTATTCCCACAAAAGTGAGTCGCTGCATTGTTGATTTAAAAGAAAAAAAATAGTTGTAACCTAGGCTTTGAGATCCGCTTTGATTTTATTTTTCTGGCTGAGGGAAAGAAGGAATATCTTATTCATATCCTTTTCTTGCTGGGAAGCATTTGCAGCCATGAGGTGTCTGTTCTTACAAAGTGAACATGTAGTCTGAATTATAATAAGGAAGTTGAAATGTTACATTATCTAGGAGCTTTAATTTTGCACAACCTCTATTGTTTTGCTAGCTTGAAAAAAGGAAGCATCTTTCACAGTAAGCTCCCTCTGATGCAAGATCCCAACCAGAAAAAAAAAAGAAGAAAGAAAGAACAGGTTTCCTGCTGTTTATGAAATTCTAAAGCAGCGGTAGCCCTGGGCTTTTGTCTTGGCTTTACAAGAATGTAAACTGCCTATCCTCTAAGTCAAGGGTTGGTGCACTGTACATCCCATCTTCCTGTGGGATGGGATTTGCTCTTATTTCTTTTCCTGCATTGGCTGAGATGAGACCAAGTGTGGAAGTGGAACCAATCAAGCCATGTTCAGGACTAGTATGCACACTTCAGGATGACGATGTCCCTCCCCCTGCCCACTGGCGATGGAGGACTATCAAGATATCGGTACTGATTTATTAGATGCTACAACCAATACCAAGAAGTAGAGTTGGTGTTGATGTGCTGGGAGGCAAAATGCTTCTTCAAGGCTCTGTTCCTTTTACTGTGTTGCATCTGTGATGATGGGGATGGGCAATTGCTTGTCTTGCAAGGGCTTCCTGCTATTATTCCACAGCCTGCCACTTTCTCACTTGGCCAGTTCACCATCTTTATTGGGCTATTGGGAAGATGTGTGGAAGTTTTTGGGTGTGCTGTGTCAGTAAATTGATGGTTCCTAGTCTCACAGGCCCACTCATTTTGAACATACCAGTTTAACCTTTCTTGTAGTAACACATTCTTTACCAGTAGTTTTCTTGATAATATTTAAGAAATGTCACCGACAATTTAAGTCCTCACTATTTGAGAACTACTTCCCCTCCTATTTATAACAGCACAGTCCTATCAAAAGAAAGAGCTAACAGTCCTGTGCTTTAAACAGGTGAAGGTAAGAATATTTATTATAAGGGACTCTGGAAATGGCTCCCTAAGCTTAGATTTGCTACTGTAATTCTCAGTCTACTGTGAATCTGTTGACAATAGTCTATTTTGGAGAACTGAGTGGGTTAAGAAAGAATGGGGTGGGATGGCAGATCAAACACTTTGGTGGGAGAAATTTAGTAAGTTCTGTTCTTCTAAGGTCTCTGACATGGCTTTGGATGAAGCTTCCATGCTTAATTTACTTTGTGGACGTAAGAATTTGTCAGGTTCGGTGGGGGAAAAAAAAAAGTAAGTATACCTTACTCGGACCCTGTATATACTTCCCTGGATTTAGTGATACAGAGATGAGATGTATTACTGTTGTTTCCTGTATCTCCCACAGAGAAGTGTCTGCAGAACCAGCTGAGTACTTGTTAATGCTTATTAAGTACTAGGCTTTGTTCCAGGGTTTTTGTTCCTGTTTTTCATAAACCTCTAATAGTTTTGAATTTGACTGATGCTTATAAGTCACCTTGGATTGATTCTAGTTGTTCTTATTAGAGCCGATTCTTACCCACGTTAACCAGTGGTACTTGTAATAGTATAGAGTGTGTTTTTTCAGGCCCTAATTCTGTTGTATTTGTTCCATTGCAGATCACTTTAAATTGTACTCTAAGACCCTGATTCAAAGCCCATTGAAAGTTAATTTTGTATTCCTCAGCTATTAGATCAGGACCTTTTCCCCCATCAGTTCAGAAAGTTGGGATAGCTTTTCTGGTCTTTGAAAGTTCCCAGTGTCTGTTATCTACCAGGCAACCAAGGATACTTCACAGTGATATTAATTATTAGTTAATTCGTCTTATATCTCTCAGAAGAGCAAAGCTAGGAAGGGACAAATATCTCCTGTTCTGTACTAAAACCAGACAACCTTATAATCTATTTAGCAATGAGCATGCAGTTCTTATTTCAAAACTGGACACCTTCTGAATAAATATTGAGCAAGGAAAGTTGATCTACATCCAACACACTTCCATAAATTAAGGGAACTGTGCGTAAGCGTGCTGGCTCTTGTCAATGTCTGCTAGACCTAGGCAGCTAAAGTAAGGATAATTCTGAAATGTATGAGCAAAACCAAAGTCATTAGAAAGGCTGATAAATCCACTAAAGGTTTTGATTTTAAACCTGCAGTGACTAAGCTTTCATGCAAAGAACTATGAGGAAGTAGTGTGGTTGTGGTATTCACGAGGGATAAAAACCTGCAGTTAATAAGCTCTGTCTCTACTTTGTAATTATTGGGCATGCGTAGGCCTCATCTTTATATGCATGTAGGCGTGTGTGTGTGTGTATCTCGATCAATTTATATCGATCAAGTCCATTTTTCAATGTCACATCAAATTCACACATTCTGGAACACAAACACATGCATCTCTATATCTATATCTGTATCTACATATCTGTTCCAGAATGTGTGAATTTGATGTGACATTGAAAAATGGACTTGATCGGTAGACATTGATTGATCTGTTGTAAAATATCCTCTTGAGGACATGATGTAATCTGTCCTGGACTTTCTACCTGGGAGATGTACTTTTGCATACTGATCGCTTTTAGCTAAGAAAATCCTGTTTCTAGCAGTTCATTGTGATTTGAAATGGTACAACATCCAGATCTTAATGCATTGGTGATGCAGTATCTTTGTTTCAGGTAGATGATAAGAAAATGGGATGTAGATGCAACTCTGTTAAACATAGGGTGTCAGCCTTTATTCTCTTGAGTGTTTTGTTTTGTATCCTTGCCTTAAAGTAAGGCTGTTTAGCAGCTGAAGTGAGAATTAAGACTGGATTTCTGTGATATATTTTGTTCTTAAGCCAGGTCTTGTGACTCGCGGTTCAGTGCCAAGAACATCTTTTCTGACATAAATAATGCTGAGCTTCATAATTTTTCATTCTTAGAGCTCAATACCTCAAATTCAGGAGGAATTTCTGCAAGAACAAAATTTCAGTCTGAGTAGCACCTCTTAAAAGGCCCGATGAAATAAACTGAGATTGAGTTCACTGAAGAGCATTGTAAGACATGCAGCATTGTAAGAGAAGATATAATTATGCTGTAGTGAGACTGATTTGATCGAAGGAAAAAAAATAACTTGTGGAACATACCAAATCTAAGGCAGATATGAAACGAGGGCTAGCATCAAGGATAACAAAAAGTCCTTTTTTAAATACATAGGGAGAATGAAGAAGGCCTGGGATAATGTGGGGCCCCTGCAGGATATGCTTGGCAGTCTCCTGTGGTGCAACCACCAGAAAGCAGACCTGTTTAACAATTTCTTTGCCTCTATTTTCTTGTGCAGGGACCGGGACTCTCCTACTGAGATTCAGGATGGACTCGGGAGAAACTCCTCCAGGCCTAGAGTCAGGGAGGACCGGGTTAGAGAACTTCTGGAGGGGCTGGATGTGTTCAAATCAGCAGGTCCAGATGCTCTCCACCCCAGGGTGTTGAGGGAATTGGCAGGGGTTATCGTGGGGCCCCTGGCACGGCTTTACGAGCACTTGTGGTGCTCTGGCCAGGTGCCGGATGACTGAAAGAGGGCCAATGTGGTTCCCATCTTCAAAAAAGGGAAGAGGGAGGGTCCAGGCAATTATAGGCCCGTTAGTCTTACTTCAGTCCTGGGGAAGCACTTTGAGAAGATTATCAAGGAGCACATCTGTGATGGGCCAGCAGTGAGGATGATGCTGAAGGGCAACCAGCACGGTTTCATTAGGGGCAGGTCCTGTCAGACCAACCTGACTGCCTCTGTGAGTCACAAAATCACTGGATGCAGGTGTTGCAGTGGATGTAGTCTTTCTGGACTTCAACAAGGCCTTTGACACGGTCTCCAACCCCATTCTCATTAAAAAGCTAGGTGACTATGGCATTGATGCCTACACAGTCAGATGGATTGCAGATTGGCTGGAGGGCTGCACCCAGAGAGGGGTGGTGGACGGGTCATTTTCAACCTGAAGGGATGTGGGCAGTGGGGTCCCCCAGGGCTTGCTCCTTGGGTCTGCACTGTTCAATTTCTTTATTAGCGACTTGGACAACGGGGTGAAAAGCAGCCTGTTTAAATTCACAGATGACATCAAGATTTGGAGTGAGGTAAGCAAGCTAGAAGGGAGGGACAGATTACAGCAGGACCTGGACAGGTTACAAGGGTGGGGAAATGAAAACAGAATGGGATTCAATACTGAGAAGTGCAGGGTACTGCACTTGGGCAGTAGGAACCAGCAGCATACCTATAGGCCAAGGGAAGTTGTGATGGCTTTTACCCTGGGGGTCTTTAAGAGGAGGCTCAGCGTTTACCTGGCTAGGTAATTTGAGCCCAGTTTTCTCTCCTACCCACAGGAGGGGGTTGAACTAGAAGATCTATAAGGTCTCTTCCAACCCTACATCTATGAATCTATGACATTTACAATATAACCCAATGACAATTCTAGACAGCAAAGTTATAACCAGAAATAAGATATATAATATTAACTGAGGATATTTAAATGGATCAATGTAAAAAATATGGCTCCACTACTTGGATTTTTTTTTTTCCAAATCAAGATTGGTTATCTTTGGAAAAGATATTCCTCAGTTAGTTACAAAAAATATGACAAATTCATTGGGTGAAATTCATTTTAGGCCTATGTGAAGCAGGCTGTCATATCAGATGAGTCACTGTGGCCTGAAATTCTGTTTATATGTCCCATTAGGTACAGTGTGCGCAGAGGTGCACAGTGCTTTAGAACTTATCCAAAAGAATCATCTTTAACAGGAGAGAAGGCGAGTCAGTGTAGTCCGAAATTACTATATGCTGAAGCTGAAACCAAGGATGACACCTATGTGGACTGGGTTTAAAATAACAACTTGGAGATGAGAATTCTTGCTAGCTTTGTCAAGCCTGAACCGGTCAGCACCATGATGATCTCTTCTTTTTAGGTCTTGTCCACATAGCGGTGAACTGAGAATATATATAAAGCTCAGTTGTTCTTCCTGGTCGTGGCAAAATGGGACCTGTTATGCTTGCTCCACACATTGTACCTCCAGAACCAGGAGTGTAATAGCCTTGGGGTCTTACTCTCTGTGCTCCAACAGTCTGTCTTGCTACTGTAACTGAACGTTATACAGGTTTCCCTTGCTTTATGCTGTATGTGCATTCCTGGAAAATGGCACGTCACTTGATGTAAAGGGAACCGACTTTATAACGTAACGAATAAGGTTATGTTCCAAGACCTTGACTCTGCTGGCCCCCAGACCCATTTCTACCACTTTTACAAGACAATTTTGGTACTCACCAATGGCAGACAGTACACACCAGCACAGGGCACTGTCATAAAGGGGGTGGCAACTACAGAAACACGTGTTGCAGACAATGAGTGAGGAGCACAGATCCACACAGGAGACTATATTTTAGTGTGTGTCGCTCCCACAATACACTGCACAGAGCAGGTTAATGAGGACTTCCACCATGCTGATCGCAGAAGAGTGAATTTATCTTGCATATAACACATTTTTGGTATAAAAACGGTTATTGTGTAAGAGTGAATTCACACATACAGAACCTGCATAAAGCGAGGGAAGCCTGTAATGCTGTATACACTGTGACTGGCACAGTTCTTTATTCTGGGGTATTTGTTTGACGTCCAAAATGAAGTAACAAGTCCAGAATGAATCTACTTTTCTTTAAGAATAAAATATCCACATGCAATAGCCCTGCCAGTTAATATCCTCTGTAAAAATTCATGCAATGAATGGGTGGACTGAATGTGATAACGACAGGGATTTCAGAAATGTGTGTTTTGTTTTGTTTTGTTTTTTAAAGCAATAGATAACCTTTAAATGTCATAAATGGTCAATGGCTCATGACTTATATATTCCCTACTATTTGTTTACCTCTTTTCTTCTAGATGATTTTACTGGAAATGGTTTAGAATGCAACTTAAGCGGGTTCTTATTGGCATGTGAATTTTTAAGTTCTTTCCTCAGAAAACTGTATATGGTTAGTCCTCCGACTTACGACGTAATTGGTTCTTGAAAGCAGTGTCGTGGGTTGAAACATTGCAACTCAGAACCAATTTTCTCATAAGAAACAATGTTATAAGTGGGGGATTGGCTCCTGAACCAAGGCCTGATGCCCTATTTTCACCCAAAATACTACAGAATTTTGTACTCGCTCAATTATCGGTAAGTAATATAACTACATTAATGTATTTATATTGTAAATAGCAATCATATCGATTTGAAAGGACTTTCTTTGAGGTCACTTTGGTGGACTTTTTTGAAAGGCTTTTGGTTGGACTTTTCGAAGGACTCTTGGCTGCAGGATTTTCTGGAGTCTTGTCTGCTTTCTTAAAGAAAGTGTCCAAGGAAGTTTGGACAGATGATCCCCAAGGAGATGGGTGACACAGCAAACTTGTGGCATCACATCAAGTGTTGTAAAGTCGAAACTGACATCAGAAAGTTGAAACAGGGTGTCAATTTATAAATGCTGTAAGTGCGAAACATTGTAACTCGAAACCTTGTAAGTCAAGGACAGCCTGTAGATTTTCAGTTAATGCTTCTGCTACCAGGAAATACTTTGTTTCTCAGACCATGATGAAAACCAGATGACATAACTGATCTGAAAGGGAAATGCAGGTTGACAAGAAAATCTGTATTACAAATACCAATGGAAGTAAAAAAAAAAAAAAGGTGGTATCCCCGTGCCACAGAGCTACTGCCTCTGCTTTTGGGGAGTTTGCAGTTAGGTTACTAGCTAGGTTGTGTAGAATTTATGCTAACCTAAGAACATGACACAGTCTCCCACAACGTTTTCACAGGCAAGCTAAGGAATTGCAGGCTGGATGAATGGCCTGTAAGGTGGATGGAAAACTGGCGGGAGCATTGGGCTCAGAGGGTAGTAATCAATGGCTTGATGTCTGATTGGCAGCTGGTATCAAGAGGAGTGCTCCAGGGGTTGGTCTGGTGGCTGGTTTTGTTCAACGTTTTCATCAGCGACCTGGAAGATGGCATAAAGTGCACTGACAGCAAGTTTGCAAATGACACTAAGCTGGGGGGAGTAGTAGATATGCTTGAAGGTAGAGTTTGGACAAATGGGAGGTTTGGGCCAAAAGAAATCTCATGAAGTTCAACAAGGACAAGTGCAAAGTCCTGCAGTTAGGACAGAACAATCCTATGCACTGGTACAAGCTGGAGACTGACTGAGTAAGTAACAGCTTTGCAAAAAAGGGCCTGGGGGGTTACAGTGGATGGTGAGCTGGATATGATCCAGCAGTGTGCCCTTGTTGCCATGAAGGCTAACAGCATACTGGGCTGCATTGGTGGGAGTGTTGCCAGCAGGTCATGGGAAGTGATTATTCACTTCTATTCAGCACTGGTGAGGCTGGAGGTGAGTACTGTGTTCAGTTTTGGGTCCTCCAGTGCAGAAAGGATGTGGACAAATTGGAGAGAGTCCAGTAGAGGGCAACAAAAATGTTGAGGGGGCTGGAGCACATGACTTATGAGAGGGAAGTGGGGTTATTTAGTCTAGAGAAGAGAAGACTGAGAGGGGATTTAATAGCAGCCTTCAAGAGGGTTCAAAAGAGGATGGAGCTGGACTGTTCTCAGTGAATGGAGACGACAGAACAAGGAGGAACAGTTTCAAGTCGCAGCAAGGCAAGTTTAGGTTAGATGTTAGGGAAAAAAATTCTTGCTAGGAGGGTGGTAAAACACTGGAACAGGTTGCTCAGATAAGTGGTTGATTCTCCATCCTTGGAGATTTTTAAAACCTTGCTGGACAAAGCTTTGGCTGGGATGGTCTAATTGAGGATGCTCCTGCTTTGAGCAGGGGTTGGACTAGATGTGACCTCCCGAGGCCTCTTTCAACCCTCATTTTCTATTATTCTAGATCTAGACCAGTATCTCCTGTCTCTAACAGTGGCCAGCAGTAGCTCCTCTAGAAGAAGAATAAAGAAAGGTGTTATGTCTGAACTGATCCATCCCTTCTCCAACCAACCCTCCTAGTCACTTGCAGTTATAGGTGTAGGTATTTCATAACCTGAGGTTAGATCACTGACTGTTGTATTTAATAGACCCTAGTGGGCATGTTACACATGCATTTGCATAATTCCTTTCTGAACCCAGGTATGCTGTCTGAAATTCCTTTAGAATATGGTGAAAGTGAGCTCTAATACTATGCATTTGTATTTTTAGGTTCCTGCTACATAGACATATTAGATGTACAACTTGGCTTGATAACACTCCTTTGAAGCCCTGTTTACCAGCTCTGAGTTCAGCCTGATAAGGATGAAAGATTAGTGTGAGGTCTCTTGAGAAAGAAAGAAAAAAAACAAGAAGTGGTTTCAAGCACATGCTAGTTAAATTCAACTTGTTTTAATAGGAAATTACCATGTCAAACCTGAGCCACTGTCTTTTGTACATTTTGTTTTTTTAAATAAAGGCAAAATATAAACAAACCTTGTGATGTGCCAGAGGCTAAAATGTAAATACAAACCAGTACATTACAGAAGAAATAATTTGCTGTTGATTGTTCAAATTTGATTCTCTTCTGTGAAACAGGAGCTGCATTAAGAGACTGAGCAAACAAAAATATTCTCCATTGAAAACAGCTTGTTTTCTTAAGGACATATAGATCTGGACGTCCATTTGCATCTTGAGGATTTTATTGTCATAGTGTTATAATGAGTGCAGCAAAACTTGTCCAGAGTATTAATAGAGCTGGATGGATTGGTGTCATCCTGTTTAAATCCATAACGTTTACAGATTAGGACACAGTGAATTAATTACAAATGCTGTAAATCTACTATGAAAAAATGGGATAGCAGTCCTTCAGTTTAAGGGTGAACTGCCAATGTGCAAGATCCCTTCGTGTGATCTAAGAATATCATGGCTTGATACTCTTTCATGCTCTAAAACAGCACTCAGATTTTGGCCCTGTGGGTGGCGTGGAGCTGATCAATGGACCTCACACCACTACTGCACATGGGACTGGGCCCTGAGGCCCCTGCTGCCCTGTGCACCCAGTCTACTGTGCAAGGCCATGGGGAATCCAGTGGGCTGGATTACATGGGGCTGGATCTGGCCTGTGGTCTGGGGGCTGAACACCCCTGATCTAAAGTCCAGCTGGCGCAAGTTCAGAAGATAATTAGGTCCACTTCACAGCTATCTCTTTTTCTTTGATTTTGACCTTGATTCTTGCTGTCTAAACTTTATGATATCCCTGTTTTGTGTTATCCAAACTACTGTAGCTCATCAGCAAATGCTACAGGACAAAAATAGGGGAGTCATGGTGGGTATTGTATTGGGTATACTTTGAGTGTTTTTTTTCTGCTTTGATTAGATCCCCCCCCCCCCCCCGGAAGTGTTGCCTAGTTCTTCCATGCTGGCTTCTTCTTGGACACATTATTCCTGATTTTTCTTTTTTTTTTTTTTTTCCCTTTTCATTGCTGCAGGGAACACACAGCTCCTATTGAAATCCTATCACATTAAGACAGGATTCAGAATGCGAATACTGCTATAGTGCCATAACAGCAGTTAGTATCACATGTGTAGTCATTATTGATCTGTTGGGAATTGAAGAAAAATTGCATATTAATTTAAGCAGTACTGACATTGACAAAATACATGTCCGCAGTCAAAAAAGTGTGCTGAAATAAAATACTTGCTTTTGACAGTTTTATAATCTGAAGGTTGGAAATACATGTATGGTGGCTGCAAATAGATCCTCTGAATTCAGCAGCCAAGCATTGACTCGTTCTCACTGGAAAAAAGGCCCCTTCTCTCTCTCTCGGTATTTACTTCGATCTTCTTGCATATCTTTTTTTCCCCCGGTAGTCTCCCAAAATCCCTATTTAACTTCTGCCTGTACTTCTTTTTTTCTTCTTCTGTTTTTTTGGGACTCTTCCCCCTTCCCTCCGTCCCCATTTTAACATTACTCAGTTTCATGGCTACAGACTGGTTGGAAATAGAATAGTATTCTGACTGGAGAGGTTTTAAAATGACAACGCAATAAATAACTGATAGGGAGATGTATGTAACATTTAGTAAAGATTAGATTATCTTAGGGCTTGATCATTTATCTTTACTAAATGTTTCCAAACAACATCATCAGTAAGCATTTGGATTTTTCGGTCTGTTTTCAATGTAGTGTTTTAGTTGAGTGTAAATGTCTTAACCTAACTTCCCCTATTTTAGAAATGACCCATGCAGAAAACAGTACATACAATATAATATAAGTATTGAGAAAAGTCAGGGGTCTCCTACAGAAGATTGATCTTGGAAGCTGGAGTCCCCTCAAGAATATGGGTTTAATATTCTGCAAAATGAAGGTAAGTATGTATGTATGTATATATTCATATGAGTCTGCATAGCTTCAAAAAAGGCTGAGGATTTATCATTCATGGGTCGCATCTACACATGCACTCTACTGCGGAGTAGATTAATTTGCTGTGCAGTAAAGCATTGCTGTCTACACATGCACTACTATAAGGTCACATTAGACTAATTTACTCTGCTATCAGCTGTGCCCAGATTATTTTACTTTGGTGCAAATTGCACCTGAGTAAATTTAGTGGCATAAACTGCATATGTAGATATGTCCACAGAGTCGCTGGTTGTTGGTTGTGTGCTCTGTCCGCCAGATCACGGTGTCTAGGCACAGAGCACACTGCAATAGTGATGAAAGCTGGCCTGTACGGCAGGTTGCTTAGTGCAGTTTATCGATCTGTTGAAGGCTTGGTTGGATTATAAATTACAGTAACATATGGCCATACTTGCTTTGTGATGCTGATTGCAGAGATCCTGTTCATAGCTAATGAGCCTGTTTAAGAAAATCACAGCGCATGGGTTTTTACAGATCTCTTGCTTAGCTGTCCTTTTTGTCGTACTGTATGACTTTGGAGGTGAGCTGCTTTGCAGAGTCAGGAATAATTTGCATATAGGCATACATTCTGGGCTTTATTTTCACACGAGGAAATGTAATGCTTTTGAAAGGTATCAGCTTTGTTGGTTTGCAGTTGAGGGCAGGGATTCCTAACCATGCTTATGAGCACTATTGCCATGAGCAGCAGGTGAGAGGGGGCAAGACTTAGCTGTGCATATTCCAGGGGAAGCTGTTCTGGGTCTTCCATGTATGAGTCTCCAGCACAGGGATGTGCAGTTCTTTAGTTTGGAGAGCCACTTTGAGAGTTTTGGTGAGCTGTTGCGGGCCGGGTCAGCACCACTCACCCCCCTCCCCTCCCCCCAGCCCATACCAGCTCACCAAAATTCCCTAAGTGGTAGATAACTATACTGGTCTGGGAGGGAAGGGTCTCCACGGAGATTGGCCCAGGTCTCCTGCAGGCAGGGTGAACTCAGCTGGGCAGTTGTGATGAGGCCATGGGTAGGCAAGGGACAGTGTCCAGGAGTGGGACAACCAGGGCTGGGACTGGGGCCAAGATTATGAGGTCGTGTGAGCACCAGGTTGGAGCCTGAAGCAGAGCCATGATCTGCTTCTCGCACTGTCACCGTCCTGCAACACCTGCCCCTGCTTGCCTGTCCTCTTGGACGCCACTCGAGCGTGCCTGCTTGTGGGGGTCCCGGGCTGGTCTCCATGGAGACCCCACCTACCTGTCTGCCCACTCCATCCAGCACCCCGACAATGGGCAGTGAGGCCGGGTCTGGTGACGGTGACAACAGTGGCAGCCAGAAGGAGCCACTGTCAGGGCGGCTGGGAAGTGGAGTCCGGCTACCACGCTGCCCCAGCCCTGCTGTGCTCTCAGGGGCAGCAGGACCAACTGCCCAAGCCATAGCTCAGGCTGCCCCCCACACCTGGGCTGGGCAGGGCCAAGGGACTTGCCTTGGGCCAGCTAAAATCTGTTGGTGGGCTGGATTCGGCCTGCAGGCTGCATTTTGTCCATCCCTGCTCTGGCACCATTTTGTTCCTTTGGTTTGTGACCCCTCCACTGTTCCTGATAAGACTTGATAATCCACCACAAACTCCTGGCCTTCCCTAGTCTTTCTCCAAAAGCTCCAGTCCCACTCATAGTTCTGCTTCAGTCTCCATGCATCTCCTCTGCTTTCTCACCTTCCTGTCCCTCCCTGCCTTCCCCTCCCTCTTCCTCTCCTTGTGCCTATTGAATGCTTGCCATATTTTCTGGGGGTGCTGCACACACCTGGGAGCTGGGAGCCTGTGCCAAGAGGGAGCAGAAGGGGAAAGCACAGAGGCTGCCAACTCCGACTCAACAGGTGATGCGTTGACTGAGTGGTGAACAGGAGGACCATCTGCATCTCAATACCCTCTGCTTTCCGAGAACCTCACTGAGAATGTGACATTCATCTGGGGCTTCAGGGATGTGAGGTAGGGTTTGCATGCACGTATGCCACAGGACTCATGAGACGCTTGGCAAGTCTGATTGTGTGGTTTCTTTGTATGGGATGATAGGATCTGAATACGCAGTCTGATGTGAGCCCTGAAGTTAGGTAAACAGTACAAAACGGATAGTGCTGTCTGGCTTATACCACTACAATCAGGAGACACGTTTTTCCTACCCTCTGGTGTGGGGGGAGCAGACTGGGTGGTGAGAAAGTATATATGGCAACACGTTTTCTCTTGTTTTAGAATGAACTGCAAGAAGTGAAAGTTTCTCTCCCCAGGTCAGAGGCAGGTGCATATTCTTTCATTAACTTTCACTACCAGTTGCTATTTTGAGGTGCCTGTAGCACTTGGTTCTTGCTTGTTGTTCCTGTCTGCTGGTACGTGCAATGAAAAATAAATGCTCCAGATTGCGTCATGGATTCTCCAAGGAGTTCGAGCTTCTTCCTTCCTCTTCCTTGTCCAAACCGCAGAGAATGTGTGCGCGTTTCACACACTTCTGAAGCACGCAGCTTGCTATTCATAAACTTAAAAGAAAAAAAAAAGACCCCAGGGCCTAAATAGCCAGGGCTCTGTGGAGGATTTGAGTAGAACAAAGACATAAGAATCAATCGTATTCTTGCGTTACCTGTGAGAGTTGCCTGGAATAACCATGTTTTTTGTTAAGATTAGTATTTGTTCTCCATGTCGTTCCTATTACAGCATTCTTCTGTAGATCTGTTTCTGATGACGTGAACAGGCGGAAGACCTGTTTCTCTTGCTCATATGATTTTCATTCAAGCACCGAAGCATGTACAGATTCTCTTTTGAGAAACTTTTGACTTGCAACATGCTAACTCAGTGAGAGGGGTGTGAGCCAAACACAAAGGGAATAGTCCACATGATTTAACGTTCTTTCCTTTTCCCACCACTTTCCTGGCTACAGGATCCCAGCATGCTTTTCTTGCTACATATACATGTACAAAGAGAAAGCTTTGACTGAAACGGCAGGAGTGATTGGGAAAGGCACAGCGCTGTTGTTCAGCTGGAAGTTGGCCAAGATGCTTACGCCCATCCTGCTGTACAAAGTCCCATGGAGCATTTTATGTCCATGCATAGCTAGAATTTGAGCAGCACCCTGCACCTGCAGCTGCCCTGTCATAGCAGCCTAAGGCACTTGCTCAATATTAATTCACAGAGATACCTGAGTTAGCTCTCGACAAGCCATCCTGGGTATTGGCAGTAACCTAGCTGTAGTTGCAGTGAGTTTGGATTTCTCATGAGAAGCAGCCTGCAGTGAAGACCCCCGCATCAAGAAAAGAGTAAGCATTGCTTGGAGCAATGAAGTATTTATTTTAGGTCTTCTGTCCACTAAGCTTAGCTTATGAGATCACCGAACGAAAGATCTATGGTTGCAGACCCATCTAAATCAATGTTTCATGTTAGCATCAATCTGTTTGGTGCAGGAAGTAAAAATGATTGGAGGAGGCAGTAGTCCATTGGATGAAATCCTTTGGGAGAAGGCAGGGTAGATTTGCACTTTATAGTTAACTACATCAGAGATGCATACATCCTTAGCCCATTGGAATCTGCAGTCTGTGATTTCTTTCTGAACTTCATGTATAAGTGGCATTGGCTTTGCATACTTAAGGATAAACTGAAAAACATGAATGCAAATAGAGGCCACCCTTGTTTTGTTGTAAGTGTATTTGCATACTCTTTTTGATTGGGGTAAATGATCATAAAGATATTAGGCTCTCAAACAGGGTGGTAAAATAAAAGCATACAAGGCTTTTTGTCTCAAAATTGCTTTGCTGGGAGCAATAATGGTTTCTAGTAGACTGAAGTTGTGTAAGCAGTGATGGGAAAAGCCTGGTGTGATTAATGTCGTCTGTTTAGTTTATAACCCCCCTTACCACCCGGTTGTTCTGCAGCCAGTTCATGGCAAATGCTGTTTAAAGTGGATTTGCCATTATTGTATTAGAAACCACCCTGCTTACACAAGTCCACCCTCCTAGTGTAGACAGGCCACTGTTTGCATGCATGTAACTTCTTGTTTGAAAATGATGTAAGTAGAGCTGATGCAGTGTTCTTTATTTCAATTAAAGGACTCTGTTGGGACATCTAGGTTAGCGTTACTGATGGCAGAACCAGGGATACATATCCTGTTCAACTGAAGCCTAAGGTACTCCAGCATTCATAATGAGGGAGGTGGAAGGTTGTACTTACTTACGTGCCATTCTGTGCTATCCTGTCTGATCCATTGTTAAGACAGATGTGAATAAAGAATATATCTCTAATAGCCTCTATTTGGCACTAAGTCATAGAGAAGTAGGGCTGGAAGGGACCTCAGGGGTCATTAGTCCCGTGGTTCTCAACCTTTTTTTGTACCAGGACCCATTTGTAAACATCGATGGCCACTCCCAATCCAGTGCTGCTCACTCCCGACCCGCTGCCTCTAGTCCCAGCCCCCCAGTGTGTGAGGCAAGGGGTGGACATGTGGGGTGTGGAGGGGGGAGCATGGTGGGGATCAAGCAGCCTCTTGCAGGCTGGAACTTTGCCAACCTGCAAGGGAAACGCCGCGGTTTCCCACATTTTTCTCCATTAAAGGAGAAGCCATTTTGTTGATCCATTCTTAAAGTTTGTTCACAACCCTTTCATATATTCTTGCAACCCACTTCTGGATTGTGACCCATGGGTTGAGAAACACTGATCTAGCCCAACCCCTTGTCTGAGGCAGGATCACCCCTATCCAAACCATCCCATGCAATCATAGTCTAAACTCTACCCTTTGCCCTGACACAACACAGACCTAACGTCCTAACTTGCCACAGGTGAAGCAGAGGAGCTACAGTAGCCAATGTCCTGTTTCTATAAAATGTTGTCAGTATACACTCGAGAGGTCCTGAGCAGAGGACTCCCTCCTCTCCCCCCCCACTATAGAAGAAGGGGGTCCTGTGCACAGGATATACCAGTCTGGCTAGCTTCGAGCATCGAGGGCAGTGATGGAATTAGGACTAGCTTCCCCGATTTAAGGACAATATGAAGTCCTTCTTTAAATACACGGGGGGTGGGAAAGAAGGTTCTGGGTAATGTGGGGTCCCTGCAGGACACGTTGGGAAATTTGGTCGTCACACCAAACGACAAAGCTAACATGTTTAACGATTTCTTTGCCTCCGTCTTCCTAAGTAGGGACCAGAACAGTCACCTCCCTGCTGGGCCCCCCTCGGGCCCCAGGGGAGGCACAACTGGGCCAAGGGTTAGTGAGGAACTAGTTAGGGAACTTCTGGAGGGACTGGACGTATTCAAGTCAGCTGGTCCGGATGATCTCTACCCTAGAGTTCTAAAGGAATTGGCTGAGGTCATTGCAGGACCCCTGGCACGGCTTTACGAGCACTCGTGGTGCTCTGGTGTGGTGCCGGAGGACTGGAAGAGGGCCAGCGTGGTTTCCATCTTCAAAAAGGGGAAGAAGGAGAACCCAGGAAATCATAGACTAGTTAGTCTTACCTCAATCCTAGGCAAGCTGTTTGAGAAAATTATTCTGGCAGACATCCACAATGGGCCAGCTGGGGACTGCATGCTTAGAGGCAACCAATGTGGGTTCATCAGCAGCATGTCCTGCCAGACCAACCTGGTGGCTTTTTACGATCAGATCACCAAATCATTAGATGCAGGGGTAGCAGTGGACATAGTCTTCCTGGACTTCCAGAAGGGTTTCGACACTGTCTCTCACCCTGTTCTCATCAAGAAACTGGGGGACTGTGGTGTCAACACCCACACAGTCAATTGGGTCGCCAACTGGCTGGAGGGCCGCACCCGGAAGGTGGTAGTGGATGGGTCCTTCTCAACCTGGAGGGATGTGGGCAGTGGGGTTCCTCAGGCCCGCACTGTTCAACATCTTCATCAGTGACTTGGACGAGGGGGTAAAAAGCACCCTGTTCACATTTGCTGATGACACTAAGATGTGGGGGGATGTGGGTACGCTAGAAGGGAGTAACGGACTACAATTGGACCTAGATAGGTTACAAGGGTGGGCGGACAAGAGTAGGATGGGATTCAACGCAGACAAGTGCAAAGTGATGCACCTGGGGAGGAACAATCGGCAGCATACCTACAGGTTGGGGAACTCCCCTCTTGTCAGCACAGAGGCAGAAAAGGATCTTGGAGTCATCATTGACTCTAAGATGAACATGGGCCGGCAGTGTGGGGAGGCAGTAAGGAAGGCCAACTGTACCTTGCCATGCATCCACAGATGCATCTCGAGCAGGTCCAAGGAGGTGATTCTCCCCCTCTATGCGGCACTGGTCAGGCCGCAGTTGGAGTACTGGTCCAGTTCTGGGCGCCGCACTTCAGGAGGGATGTGGACAGCATGGAGAGGGTCCAGAGGAGGGCCACTCGCATGATCAGGGGACAGCAGGGAAGGCCTTATGAGGAGAGGCTACGGGACCTGAACCTGTTCAGCCTCCAGAAGAGAAGGCTGAGGGGGGATCTACTGGCCTGTTACAAACTAGTTGGGGGGGATCAGCAGGCATTGGGGGAGTCTCTGTTCCACCGAGCACCGCCAGGAGTGACCAGGAATAACGGTCACAAGCTGGCAGAGGGTAGATTTAGGTTGGATATCAGGAGGCGCGACTTCACGTTCAGGGCGGCTAGGGTCTGGAACCAGCTTCCAAGAGAAGTGGTGGAGGCTCCTACCCTGGGGTTCTTTAAGAGGAGGCTAGATGAACACCTTGCTGGGGTCGTTTGACCCCAGTACTCTTTCCTGCCATGGCAGGGGGTCGGACTAGATGATCTACTCAGGTCCCTTCCGACCTAGAAACGATGAAACTATGACAATAAGAAGTCCTTTTTCAGATATGTGGGGAAACGGAGGAAAAGCAAGGGCAACGTTGGACCCCTGCTGAACCTGATGGGACAGCTGACAATTGAGGCCCAGGAAAAAGCCAACCTATTAAATGGGTACTTTGCATTGGTCTATCATTAGTCCCATGGGACGCCCATGCCCACCATGGGACATGGTGGTCCGGGTGAGGGAGATCCCCTGCCCTCCATTAATGCTGACCTTGTGAAGGAACACCTTGAGAGGCTGGATACCTTCAAGTCAGCCAGCCCTGACAATCTGCACCCCAGGGTACTCAAGGAGCTGGTGAGCATCATAGCCCAGCCCCTGGCACGGATCTTTGAAAACTCCTGGTGCTCTGGTGTAGTGCCTGAAGACTGGAAGAAGGCCAATGTGCTGCCTATCTTCAAGAAAGGGAGGAAAATGGATCCGGCTAACTATAGGTCCATCAGCCTGACTTCTATCCCAGGGAAGATTTTAGAAAAGTTTATTAAAGAGACCACCCTTAATGGACTGGCCAATGTCAGCATCCTAAGGGATAGCCAGCACGGGTTTGTTGTGGATAGGTCTTGCCTCACCTGGTCGTAGAAAGAAATGAGATTGGTCAAGCATCACCTGGACAAGGGAAAAGAGCTTAATACCAAAAAATGCAAGGTTCTCCACCATGGGAAGAAAAACCTGCAGCATCCTTATAGGCTCGGCAGTGCTACACTGGCTAGCGCTACAGAAGAAAGAGACTTGGGGGTCATCATTGACCACAAGATGAACATGAGCCTGCAATGCGATGCTGCGGCTACTAAAGCAACCAAAACACTGGCTTGCATCCATAGATGCTTCTCAAGCAAATCTCAGGATGGTCATTCTCCCCTTGTACTCGGCTTTGGTGAGGCTGCAGCTGGAGTACTGTGTCCAGTTTTGGGCTCCACAATTCAAAAAGGATGTGGAGAAGCTTGAGAGAGTCCAGAGGAGAGCCACGCGCATGAACAGAGGTCAGGAAAACAGACCTTACAACGACAGGCTGAGAGCCATGGGGCTCTTTAGCCTGGAAAAGCGTAGGCTCGGGTGATCTGATGGCCACCTATAAGTTTATCGGGGTGACCACCAGGATCTGGAGGAGCGTTTGTTCACCAGAGCGCCCCAAGGGATGACGAGGTTGAACGGTTATAAACTACTGCGAGACCGTTTCAGGCTGGATGGACATAAGGAAGAATTTCTTTACTGTCCGAGCCCCCAAGGTCTGGAACAGCCTGCCATCGGAGGTGGTTCAAGCACCTACATTGAACACCTTCAGGAGCAAATTGGATGCTTACCCTGCTGGGATCCTATGACCACAGCTGACTTCCTGCCTTTTGGGTGGGGCCTGGACTCGATGATCTTCCGAGGTCCCTTCCAGCCCTAATGTCTATGAAATCTATGACGATGGGGTAAAATTCCTTCCTGACCTCAAATATGGCAATCAGTCTGACCCTAAGTGGAGGGGCAAGACCCTCTAGCCAGGAATCGCTGGCTTTGCTCCTGGCAGAAGAATTGGTGCATCCCAGCCTTAACTGTAGCCAACACCCAGTGCGTTTGGGGAGGCTTAAAAACACCCTGACATATATAGCAGAAACGTGTGTATTGGGAGGGTGAGGGAAGAGCAACCAGTAAAGCCCGGAAGAAAGGAGAATAGTCATGGTAGAAAATAGGCGTAACTATGCCTAGGTACTCCCCAACCAGTGACTGTCCAACCTCTTCTTGAGCGTCTGCAGTGGTGGAGAGTTCACAACTTCCCTACACAGTCTGTTCCACTGCTTCACTTTTCTTACAACAAAGAAATTGTTTCAGCTATTCAATTTAAATTTATTTTGCAACTTCAAGCAACAAGTTGGTCCGTGCCCTCCTTTCTGCAGCAAGAGAGAAAAAGTGTTTTTTCCCTTTTTTCTTTATGACAGCTTCTCAAGTTTTTGAAGACTGATATCAAACCCCCTATTTAGTGCCTTTCCTGCAAGGTGAACATGCCTAGCTCCTCTAGCCTCTCCTCATATGACTTGCCTTCCGAACCCTTAATAGTTTTTGTTGCCTGCCTCTGTACCTTCTCTAACTTCTCCGTGTCTTTTTTAAAACGTGGAGCCCAGAACTTCATGCGATACTCCAGGGGAGGCCTAATCAGTGTCTAGTAGAGAGGCATTGTAACCTCCTGTGTCTTGCACTTAATGATTCTATTGATGCAGTCCAAAACTGCCTTGGCCTTTTGTGCAGTTACATGACACTACAGACTCCCAAGTCCTTTTCCACAGAGCTACCATCTGGCCAGGTGTCACACATTTTATATTTGTGTGTTTTCGAGGGGTAGCACCTCACATTTGTCCATATTGAACTTCATCTGGTTAGCTCTAGGCCCACTTTCCAATCTGTTGAGATCCTCTGAATTGTTCCTGCATCCTCCAACATGTTCACAGTCCTTCCCAGTATTGTGTCATCTGCAGACTTGCTCAAGAAGCTTTCTATGCCAGCATCCAAATCATTGATAAATATTTGTTGGTCTCTTCCAGATACTAATAAACAGGAATTGTTGCGGCGGAAAAGATATTCACTCAACCGTGCATTTACAGAAGATTGGTATGCAAGTTGATCCCTGATTTTGTACTTTCATGGGATAAACAAGTTGCGTACACAATTAGAAGATTTTTGAAAGTGTAATAGTGGTTTTTGTATTCTCAGTGGCATGCATGTGTACTTTACTGTTTTGAGGGAATTTCTTAAAAGCCTTGCCGGGTAATATTTGAGCATGCTATGTTGTAAGTATATGTGTGATGCTCACTTTATCAGGTAATTCTCTTGAAATGAGGGAGACCCTCACTTAAACTGAACAACAAAAAAAAAGATATTGGGTTCTTGAATAATGATGTGTCACAGCATATATCTCTAGCCCAACTTATTTAGTAACACTTCA
Organism: Crocodylus siamensis; assembly: GCF_052110815.1. Lineage (NCBI taxonomy): Eukaryota > Metazoa > Chordata > Crocodylia > Crocodylidae > Crocodylus > Crocodylus siamensis. The sequence goes on along the minus strand of NC_143409.1, from coordinate 10,898,628 downwards.
TTCTTTCTGCAATGCCTGGCTGAGAGTCTCCAAATACTTTGCGTGGTGAATTTAGTTTTAAAATATTTCAGTTGAAAGGTAGATAAGAGAGTTGGTTTACATAGTTTTTCTGGACAGTCAAAGAACCTTTTCACAAACCTCTTATTAAGAGGTTTGCAAGGAAGCTAAATAACCAAGTGACAAACATTAAGAATCAAGTGGAAAGACAAATTTGACTGAAAATACATGATTGATTTTCACCCTTCCCCCACTCTCCTCTGCCTTCATGGGTTAAAGTTAACAGCCGGTTGCCCCGTGTTTTCCTTGTAGGACTGTGAGATGGTAGTTGATCAAACCAAAAGGTAATCAAATGAAGGATTTCATGCTGGAATTGCCCAGGTAAGTAGCAACAATTGTACGAGACACTTATTTTAGTACTAGATAGGCACTGTAGGAGTATCTGACTTGTTGGACGCACAGTCTGGTGACACATGGGGCTGATTACTTTTAAGTTAGTTGTTAGAAGCCACCACTATTTACTAAAAGCACTATTTACTCAAAGTGGGAAAATTTTCCACCATTGAGATCAAACAAAATCAATTAGCCAGCCAAAAAAATTGACATAGTAGTGCTACTGTGTTTCATGAATGGGAAAAGAAATATTATTCATAATTTTATATCAGTTGATGGAAAATCGTGATCTAGAGTACCGTGTTCATTCTCTGTGTGTGTGAGACTGTATATAAAAATAGAGGGGGTATAGATCCAGATAACAACAATTACTGAATCCATTGAAAGACCTCTTCATTTAAGGAAGAGAAAAGATTGGGACTGTTTTAGAGAACGACATGAATCAGAAGGAGTCTGATATGTGTCTATTAAAATAATGACTAGCATAAGGATAAGGTAGTTCTATTTACTAGGCATGTGTGAAGCGGGCCGTATATGATTCAGATTTGGCCTGAATCAGGGACAGGGATTCGATTAGTTGATTCAGATCACTGTCCCTGGTTTGATTCGGCCAAATCTGAAGGTTCGATGCTGATTCAGAGAATCAGCGATTTGGACATAGACACAGCTTTAAAAGTTTTTTCTACATAGCTCGAGGTACCAGCATGGCTTGTGAATGCTGCAATAGTGGGCTGGATGGAGCGTCCCACAGGAGTGCGGGGGGGCCCTCCATGTGCTCAGTGGTGAACCCAGAAGTGGACCGGAAGTACTTCCAGTCCACTTTTGGGTCTGCTGGCGAGCACGTGGGGGTGGGGGTGGGGGGCGCACCCTCTAGGCTTGGCGATTTTTAGCGTGTCCCCCTGGTGGACCCAGAAGTGGGCTGGAAGTGCTTCTGGTCTATTTCTGGGTCTGCTGCCAAGCGTGCTGGGGAGCCCCCCATGCTCCTGTGGGACGCTCCATGTGCCCCAGCATTTCAGCGATCACAAGCCACCTGCTACCTAGAGGTATGTAGGACAAACATTTTAAAGCTGTGTCTGTGTGAATCTCTGAATCTCTCCAAATCCATTTGGGGTGGGGGGGTCCAATTCAATTTGGGGAGATTAAAGGGTCCTCTGATTCGATTAGGATTCGGACATTTAGCCACTGAATCTGGGCCGAATGTCTGCCGAATCAAATCGGGGACCGAAGCTTCGCACAGCCTTACTATTTACCCTTTTTTATAAGTACAAGAACAAGAGGACAGTCAAATAAATTGAAAAGCAACAAAGCTAAATTTGATACCAGAAAAATATTCTTACACGTAAATTAGCCTGTGAAACTCCTTGCTATAATATATCTTTAATGCAAAAAAAGAACAAAAAGGCCATCATTGGACAGAGAATCTGGCACAGTGGATGTTTCATGGGATAAATGTGGTGGCTTAGTATTCAAATAATTTGGAGGTGCTGTTAGTACAAACAGCTGAAATTTGCCTCAAGACAGCAAACATTCAAACATTTTGGACCTGTGGTGAGACAGACATACACAAAGGACAACAGCCATTCCAAGGGTAAGACTGAACTTGTGAGCAAAGGAGAGGTTGTTGCTGTCTTGTTTAAAAGTGGTGATAGTGGTGATGATAAGGTTTATCAGATAAACAGTATGAGTAAAAGTAAAGGGGAAAACAAATTGGAGGAAGTAAAGGTGGGATAAATCCAGTGCGGTTTAGTTTTGAATTTGCTGTGGCTTACAGTAGTCGGTAATTAAGATAAATGTACATATTTATGCCGGAAGGTTGTTAATGACCGGTACAGAGACTTGTAGTGTGATGGTGCTGACTTAATCTCCTTTATTCCTGTTCCCTGACTGCTGTGACCCACATCATCTAGGCTGAAGATCTCTGGCCATTCTGGTGATTTTAGATATTTTTATTGTTGTTGCGAGAAACAGATGAGAAACTATGGGCAGTTACCATCATCGTCGGTTATGTGAATTAGTGAATTTGATACCCAAACTTAGTTTCCCTAAGTTAATGGTGGCCTCTAATACGAGACTATTATTTGCTTTATAAATATGGTGTATGTGTGTGCATGCAGGTTTATGTAGGTGTGTGTCTATGTGTGCAAATGCATGTTTAGTATTCCTTGGAGTATTCTGACATGAGGAAACCCTCCCCAGACACAGTGGTGTCTAGATCAGCATGTCAGATATGGGAGGAGTGCAGTCCCCCCCCCCCCAACTCCCACCCCCGCTTTTTTTTGTAGTACCTCTGTTTTTATTGTGGTTGTATCATCTCGCTCTTTATAGGGTAGGAAGGATGGTGCTCCATCCATACTGTCATAAATGGGTATGATGCCTCTAAGTAAGGATAAGGGCTTATGACCCAAGGGCTTTTAATCTGGGGTTTTGTATTGTACAAATGCTGCCTCCTGGGTTCTGTTCTTTATCACAGGAACCATGCCAAGAAATGCCTCTTGGGTAATGCCTCTTGGGTAACAAAACAATAACAAGCCAACAAGGGGCTATGGTGACTAGTTAGGAAGGCAGGGGAGGAGCATAACAAGAAGGGAATAGAAAACCCTGTTCTTTGAAAGGCCTTGGGAAGCAGATGTTATGAGCTGGTCCTATTGATGTTAACATCTGGTTCTGTTAGGATTAAGTGCATGTGTATAAGGCTAGCAGAAGCAGACAACACTAGAAGGAGACAAATTGTGAAACTCAACTCAGCGGTGGTATTTTATGATATGGTATATTTAGCCTGGTAAATTATGGTTATATAATGCTTTGAAAAGGGGGAGAGAGGTTTCTAAACGGCAACTGTCAACAGAAAGCAGCGGAGTATGAGGGCCTCTGTTTGAACACAGCGCTCGGGCTTGAATATGGACTCTGATTGTGCCATGGACTTCTTCTCTGCATCCTTGTGCAAGTAATTGAGGGCATGCTGTTTTCTTTTTCTCCCTTCCCTGAAGTGCTTGAGTCCAGTTAGATGTGTGGGTACTTAGCAACTTGGAAGTTTTGGCCTACAGTCTCTGTGTACTTCAGTTTCTCAGCTCTGCACACACACTTATTCCTACCTGACAGGGGCATAGTGAGGCCAAATTGATCTGGGCCATGGCTGCATGTGGGTGTTGTACCTGAATGTAACTTTTTGAGTTAGGAGTAGGAATTTATTTTCAATGAAATACTTACACTGGCACAACCTGTGGATACAGCAAGTTATGGTAGCATAAAAAGTACTTTGTACTGGTGTACCTTATTATTGTTTCCATAGTATATAATTATGTAACAAGTACATATATGTACATATATAAGATGTGCTAATTTCTGGGGGGCAGCGGAGGGTGGGGGAGGGTTATACAGTTTTCAGTATACACTGTTATAATTTAAGCAGCATAACATTGTGTGTATCGGCAAGCCCTTGCTATTTGTATGGTGTTGAATCGCTGCAGAGCTGGCCACAAACATGTTAAAGTAATCAAGGAAAGAATTGGTTGTGAAAGTGCTTTAAACCTGTTCCAGTTTAGGAAGCATACGAGCAGCCTGCTTTGCAGGTGAATTGTTTTCTCTTTTGAGTTTAAATGTCTTGTATTTATCTTGGAGCCCAAAGATTGGGCAACTGTTCTACCATGTGTTTGGGTATTGGCCTTTTATGATTAAGTTGAATATTTAACAAGCATTTTCTAGTAAACCCTGCACATATACTTTTTACAAGTTAAAGAGACCACGACTGATTCCCTCAGTATTTCTGTAATTTTTTAGTACTTGCGTATATATACTAAGAAACACTTTTTTGTATATATTCAAAACTGTAAAGATTTCAGCCTGATAGTTTGATCAGCTCTTTTTTCTTAAAGACTGCAGGATGACATGGCTGTATTCTCTTTGCAGAATTATGGTGGTGGTTTCACTGTTCTTTGCAACCAGCTCCTTCTGTACTTTTATGAAGATACTTCTGTCAACAGTGCTGTCTTTTTAAATCGGCTTCTTAAGATGCAGCTACCACAGGTGAATTCATTTTAATTTTTTCCCTCTTTTGCTCCCTTGAGAATGTCTGTCTGCATGTTTAATCCCAAAGGCAACAGTTCTACCCAAAGATGTTCCAAAGCTACAAGGTAGCTTTTCCCCTCCTCCCCTGAAACCTCCGCTGTCCTATCATGGCATTCGATTAGAAAGCACGAACAGAAGGGATTCTTATTATTTGCTTTCTGATTAGTATCATTTTTTTTTTAAAGTTTGGAAAATGTTGATGTGGGCAGGGAGGAAAATAGAAGCAAAAACATAAATATGTAAAAGTATTTAATTGAGTTCTACCCTCTCTGATGTATGTGGCAAACAACCTTTTCCCCCCCCAAGAAATACCCAATAATTTTCTTCGCAATTTATTAAGCTCCCCTTATACCCGGGGACCTTACAATATTCAATATATTTGGACACATTATTTTCTTAGGATGCTGTGGATACATTTTTCCAACACAGTGGCTGTGTCTATATGAGTGGTGGGCTGCACAGTTGTTACTGCACAGTCATTTAGTACTTACATAAGGATTAGCAAGTACTAAATGACTGCTCAGTAACTGGCATTACTGCGCCGTGGCATCCCCGCTCAGTTTTTTTAGATGGCACTGCACAATAGCAACAAGCTAATGTGCGGTAGCTTGTTAGTACTGCCCAGTAGCTTTGCATCACAGTTGGTGTCAGCTAGCACTACTTGCTCTACAGTAGCAATGAGCTTCTGTGCAGTAGCATCTCATGTAGACATGCCCATGGAGTAGTGATGGTTTAATGCTGGCTTGGGTTCTTTGTTTCCATGATGGACCACCCTTAGAGGAAACCGTGTTCCTGCTTGATTACTTTAAAAATAATTTATGTAATGAAAGTAGATCCTCCTAAAAGATCTGCACTGCAAGGGAAATGCTGAGAGACTAGATACTGGTACTGACTTGTCCACTTAGGGATCTAATCCAAAACCTATTGGAGCCAACAGAGACTTTCCAATAGACTTCAACAAGCTGTGGATCAGGTGCTATAACAGACTTACATAAGCAGTGTTTCAAAGCATCTACGCCATTTTCTTGATCTCTTTGCTCACAAACCAAACGTCTGGAGTTGATGGAGCTTTTCTAGCTGGTTTTAAAGTCCGTCCAGGAAGTGTTTATAGGATTGGTTTTGTTTTCCAGAGTTGAATCATTTGGGTAAGAGCCCAAGCTGTGTGTTTAATTCCAAACAATCAGACTTGAATTAAGTGACTTGGCTTCTTACTAGTAATCATTACTTAGTGCCAAGAGGCCACATGTGGGATCATGGCCCAGTTGTGCTAAGCACAACTTGGAGAAAAACAGCGTCTGCCTGTGGAAAAAAACAGTCTCTGCTTGAAGAGCTACATGCAGGAAGAAAGAAATTCTTAGAATATAAAGATATGCCTTCTTCTATCAGTTCATAGAAATCCTAAGGCCAGATCATCTAGTGTGAAATCCTGCATTGTAAAAAGTTAAAGAACCTTACTAAAGGAAGTTTTTTCACCACACCCAGAATTTCTACATGAGCTGTAGCATAGGTTAGAAAGTAATCTGGTATGGATTTTTGTTTATGCAAGCACCATTTTTGTAGGGGTTTTTTTTTTAATCTGCAAAAAACACACAATAGTGTGCCTCAGCTGTCCCTTAGCCTTTCGATATAGTCATTGGCAGATGGCATAGAGGTTCCATAGCAGAAATGAGTCTTGATCAAATAAAAAGAGACCTATGTGAGTGAGAGGTGGTGTGGAAGTATGTTCAAAAAGTCTTGTGGGTTGGAATCACAGTTTGGTCAGGTTGGAAGGGACCTCAAGGGTCTTTTGCTCAAACCCTCTGCATAAATGCAGTGATGCTACTCCTAAATCATTCCTGACCAGTCCAGTCTCTTGAAAACCTTGTGTGTGATTGAAGCTCATGTCACTGACATGTTGGACAATGCAAGGCAAGAGGAAAAGTGATTCGATAAATGCCTCATCCAAAACGCATTAAGATTCTCATTAACTTCAGGCAGCTCTGGATCAAGCTTATCTACACTATATGTATTTTTCTGATTCGGGCTCATTTGATATTCTTGTACTAGCTTGAAACTAGCCAGCCCAGACACTGCTAGTAATATAGCCATAGCACTCTCTTGCAAAACCCATTCAAGTGCCAAGCTTGATTGAGATCTGTGTTGTTGCTAAACTCCCAGCAGTACTTTAGCTGGATAATTTAAACCATTTTAGGGTTATCTACATAAGCTACAATGAGAAAAGTTACCGAATTTCAGACAGAACTTAAGATTCAGCTGGAAAGAACAGAGTTTACAAGGTAGGATGGTGGCATGTTGGTTATTAGGTTATAGATGTGGTAAGTATTCAGCTTGCTTTGTTTAAAAACCCTAGCATTTACTATGTTGGGTCCATTAAGTATGTGGCCTTTTATCTGCAAAAATATCTCATGGCAGAACTAACTGTCAACCTCACAGGTATTTGATACCTATTTGAATTTCCTTCTTCTCAGTGGGCTTGTTTTTACCAACCTATGCTCCCATGAATTGGTATTCAAGTGAATAGTCTCTTTGATGCCCATGGGATGGGTAGCAGGATTAGGCCTTCAGAGGGTATGTGATTGGAGACAGAAGTAGATATCCTACTCTCATTTAGGTCATATCTTGAAAACTCATGTTCTGTGTGTACAGGTACCCCGGCTTTATAACTCTTGATGGCTAAAACTGTCAAAGCGGGCTCCTCCAAAAAATAACTCTGATGTGGGGCTTTCACTGACGGTAGCAAGTATATGGAAAGTAGTTAACTGTGTATGGTTCAGAGTCAGTGTTTCTAGAATATTTTAGGTGGAGGCTCTGGGTAATGTGATTAATGTAACCTACCTGATGAGGAACAGTCCTTGTGTGGTGCTTTACTCGTGGTATGCTGAGCCAGCTAAGGAAATGATGAAAGTTTTAGATAGTTTGGAAAGGAGACACACCAGGTATGATACTAAAATTGCAATTCCTGTCTCCCCCTGTTCCCCCCCATGCCAGCTTTCCATGAGCCAAGTCTCTTTGTTTATAGTGTTCGTTTAGTGGATGCTAAATAGAATAATTCGCCATTTTTGACAGAGAAGGAAACAAATCATCTACCCCTTGCACCTCTTAATAGTGTTTGGTCCATTTCCGAACAATTTTGTCACATCATGGAGTTAAGTACTTTCCTTCCCTGGAAAATCCTCCCTATCTATGCGATTTTATAGAAAATGGTTACTAATGCAATGTTTAGAAAGTCCATTGGAAGTGGCTAGCTGAGACATGAACTGTAGTTCTCAATACGCATTCGTTTTCAAGGCTTGACTTCTATTCTTCCTCCATTTGTTTTAGCCATCCCATGAATCACAGAAATCTTTTGAAAACAGAAGTGCTGGCAACATCCCCATTGCAGCTATGGATTTGGATAAACAGTCCATCTGGGAATCCCTGAAGCAGAAAACAAAGCCCTTGTTACAAAATTTCAGTGGAAAGAAATCCAAAAGAAGCTCTCCCAAAATGGTGGAGAGAAGGAAGAGGCCTTCGCTGGACCGACACATTAGTATTTCTGCGCCCGACATGCTGGATATCGAGTCTTTCGTAGAAGGACATATGTGTTCAGATTCCCACGGGTCGTCCCCCTACATCCCTGGCCATCTTTCCACCAGGGTCACATCTCTCAACAGCAGAAGCACCAGTTTGAAGCAGACAGGAGAGGACTGTCAGTGGAAGCAGCAGGAGGCAATCCACACTGAGGTCAGCATTACTGAAACAGAAACTCAAGTCATTTGTGGCTCAGGATCAGAGGCTAAGCAGAAATCCAACGATGACCTCTTTGAATTGCTACAGACAGCAGAGCTGAGTGATGATCTAACAGAAGAGGTGACTGAGGTAAGGGGCTTTTGGATTATCTGAGATAAATAACCTTGTTAGACTGCAGGCAGCTGCCTAGCCGACTAGGCTGTGGATGGGATGGAGAAGGGCTTATTCACAAGATGCATAAGAAACTCATTTTACTGACCTAAGTTATTTTTTTTATCTTTGACTACGTTTTCTGCTGACACTGAGAATGTGTGGAAAAGTCAGATCAGAGCCAAGGTACCGTTTTCTTGATTTGGCAAGAGTAGGGGACTTGTCACAGGCGACTTTTTGATGACTCTTGAAAGTACAATCCCTTGATTCAAAACAATTTGCAAGCTGCTGAGCTCCAAAATACGGTGTCCTTTGAAACACCCTATAATATTTTCTTTGCTATCATCTTAGAGAAAACACAGCTATTCCCTTCCATCTACCAAAACTCAAATTGAATAATGGGGGTGAGAGGGGAAGGGTAAGTGGGTCAAACTGTCTCTGAAATTGGAGCTAATTGAAATGATGATTTAATGGAGTACAGTGAAGTTGTTTCATTCTGCTCAGAGGTATCCTTCAAGTTTTCATTACAAGATGATTCAGCTGGTTGTGTGCACAAACAAAAAGGCCTGTGACTCTCCCTTTTCAGTGCTCATGAAAAAGAGAGAAGCATCTATTTGTGGTTAGGGATAATGTTGGAAGGGGCCATGTGATCTTTTCAGTGCATCTTAGGTCTGAATTGCAGCACTACCTGCTAATCCTGATTAAAGAGAGGAAATGGAGCAGAATTTTATGGGGGCATGATAATATAGACATGAGGGTGCAAGTAGATCTCGTCGATTGATATTTAATTTGCTCATATACCGAAGATGAAAAAGGTTGGAGAATACGGTGTTTTGAAAGAAATTTTCATTGGGGAAGGGTTTTTGCTTGTTTAGTCTGCAGGAGAGATTGAAACAGATTCTCTTATGTTCTTTTTCCTCTTGGAGGCAGATTGAAGGCCCAGGTTCAAGTACCTGCTCTCCCTTATTCAGTGATCTTTGGTCTGAAGCGAGCAAAGCAGGGACCCGTCTGGGTCTTCAGTGCTCCAAACTAGTCCAGCTCTCCCTCCCTTGTTTCCTCCCTCCCTCTGGTTTCAAAATGGACAAGAGTGGCTTTGATGGGGAAATCTGCTGTTAATTCATTTGTAAACAAATGTTCTGACGGTTTTGTTGTATTTGAATACAAAATGAAAACACGTTCTGAAATGTCTAAAATTTGTTTATGCAAATTTTTTTAGCTTTGCCCATGAGGGGATCGCTCTTAAAAAACCTGCGCTCCTACAGCTGAATCCAAATTTGAACCCGTTTTAGAGGCAAGTTAGGACAAAGGCATCACATAGAGGCTGGGAAGCCTGTATTTTCTCAAGGCAGACATTACCCAGGAACAATGAAATTAAAATGTCTCCTGTCCTAAGGTTAAGAATATATAGGAACCCTGAAATGTGCCATCAGATCTAGCTCCAACTCCATTGAAATAAATGAGAGTTTGGTTCCTAAATATCTACTTAACCGTTTGCTCCTTAGTTTAGTATGTAGTCTGGCACCCATCTGTATGTGGGAGACGTCTGCATAGCTGGTATTCTGCAGGGAGGCCGTTCCATATTTCATTTCCCAGTCTGCTGTCATGAGCCTTTGTGTTTTCCAACCTAAGAGACAAAAATGTTCCCTTGGACATATAATGTCTCTAAATTTCAAAGAAACAAAGAAAACCTGTTTCTTGTAGTTGGGGAATTTCCCATCACAATGAAGCGGCATATGTTACCTCTTGCTTTCAGTCTGAAATACATCTGAGAGGTCTGAACTCCTCCAGTATTTTGAATGATTACGTTGTTAGTTATTTCTCTCTTCCTTCTGGAACAAACATGTAGTCCTGCAAGCCCAAACCGCTCGTCTGGTTCATGAGCTCCCTGCTTTTTGTCCCTTTATTCCATTATCACTAGCTAGGCCTGACATACTTAAGAAGCAATGTAAACTCACTGCTTTATAATTTGTGCTTTTAGAGTTGAGATGACTTGAGTTCAGTCGGTATAACTGAAGTGAACCCAGTGTAAGCGCATATTGTCTAGGAATTTGTATCATCAGCCTAACATCATTTATACTTTTGATTGTTCCGCTGGTGTTCTCTCAGTGCTGTAGACAAGTCTTTAAAAACGGAGAACTTGTCAATGGGCATCACGGCAGTGGTCTATCCAGTTAGGACAGTGGTCAGTACCAGGTACTTTAAAAGGAACATGCAAACAGGTACTGCAGTAGGCCAGAACAGGATTCTTTGTTTCCGAGAAAAGCTTCCTTCCAACCTCTACTAAATTAAGGTTGGACTGAGGGTTCAGACCCTTCCAATATTGTCCCCTGTGCATTTTTAAGGCTGTTTTAATATTTACCATTATCATTAATCTTGTTTAATGTTGTGAATGTCTAACCGCTTTTGTAATCTGCCTACAAGCTCAAAACGCAGTATGGACAACTCTCAAAGCAAAACATTTGCAAATAGAACAAGGAGGTTTTCTTAGACTTGTTTTCCATATTTAATTTCAACCAAGACTCCAGTGTGTGTGTGTGCATGCAGATGAGTAATTTACTCAACGCTCTCAACGTTTTCTGTCTGTTCTGCCAGAACGCTGCAGTGCCAGAGGTACACCACAATGGCTGTTGTCTTCCCTAACACAAACAACATAAGACCAGCTTAGAAAACATGACAAAAGCTTTCTCCCTTCTTCTGTAACCTCAGCTTCATTTTCCTTGGCACGTTGTTGTGGGGTTGGGGTGGGGGCCAGAAGGAAGTTGGGTTTTTTAAATACGTATGTAGGGTTTTGTCTGTTTGTTTTTTTCCCCCCCTCAGAGCTGTCCTACTATGTGTCGTTTCCTGTTTTGTCTTTGGTCAACAAGTATTGTGTGATGCTTCCATTGTTCTCCCTATGTGTGTGATTGTGGTTTCACACTAAGGTTGACATTTGCTGTTGCTTTGAATTATTATTCCAACACCACTGTCCTCAATAACGGCCATAAAAGATTCAGCTACCAAAGAACTTTGGTATGACTAGTTTTTAAACTTTCTGTCTCTTTCTCTCCCAAATATGATTTTTTGCCTCCTTTTTTAAAATAAATCCTCAAGTATCTGGGAATATTTCAAAAGAAAAGAAGCAGTCTATAAAATACAATGGCAAATAAATACTCTCTCTGAATAATTCTCACCTTCAGAATTTTGCCTCATTCTGGTTTGAAACTGTCTGTACTTGCAGATTATAATCTCAACATATCGGATAGATACACGTGTGTGTGTATAAATAGCAATCATTCTGATTTTTTACACACACACACACACACATTAAAAACAGTGTTAACCAAAGACCTCATAAAGCTGTTCCCCTCCCCCCGAGGGTTTTCAAAACTGATTTGTTGCTGGAAGAGAACACGGATGATGTAGTGTTATTCATTATTAATTATTTAGTTGCATGAGCTATTTCCTAGGGCTGTGCAAGGCTTCAGACTGTGCTTTGGATCTGGAGAAGCTTTGGACGCTTCGGTGCCCGAAGTAGCATCTCTGGATCAAAGCGCTGGCTTCGTCAGGCTTTTGAAGCAGTTTGGAGCTCCTGAAGTGTTTCGGAAAAGCTTCGGAGTTGCCTCGGAGATCTGGCCATAGGGTATAATGGGGAATCAATGAAATATCTGTAACTTAGTTGTTTTTTGTCTGATTTGGATGAAACTTGCAAGGGTGGTAGCCTCTGCTGAGAGCGTGAAGCATGCCAAGTTTCAAGAAGATTTGGAAGGAACTGCACCTCCAGCTGTTGACAGGCAAAACTCGTGACATGGATGACCCTGTGTGTGTTAAGGCACAGTGGGCTGAAAACTACGGGGATGGTAGCCCCTGCTCAGGCCACAAAGCCTGTCAAGTTAACAAGCAATGATTAACACCTACAAAACCACAAACTAATGAGAGGAAATAATCAATACAGACAATCAAGTGCCTCAGGACGGACACAGTTGCACAAGCACCCATGTCACGAATTTTGCCTGTCAGCAGCCAGAAGTGCAGGCCCCCTCCCCCCCGCACCAATCTGCTTGACAGCTGGCAGGTTTCATGGCTGCAGCAGGGGCCACCATCCCTGCAGCTGTCACCCTGCTGCACCTTAACACACACAGTGTCACCCATGTCATGTATAACACGTCAATCCAGGGTACTGAAAAGGCTTCCAAGAAATTTCCTTCAGACACAAACAGCCATATTCACAGAAGTCTCTCCCAATAAGTTGTTTTAAACTACATAAAAAGCAGAATCAAAGAATAGTGGAGAAGAGGGTGGGGTAAGGAAGGAAACTCTGCTGCTTTCCTACTTTTTATGTTAAACCAACTGCCTTCCAATGATTATTTCTACCTTTTTTTGCATATTGCATATTTTCCATTCTATGCCAACTGTTAGAACACATTTCTATAGAATTTTTTAGATAAAGAAAATAGATTTCATTTGATTTCTGTGCAACATACATTGCTATTATTCTGAGAAATACAGATTTCACAAAGGCCCCTGGAAGTCTATCATAGCATAGCTAAAGCGCAGTCAATGAAGTTTTGATGCTTAAACTGGAGGAGAATCATAAGGCCCACGTCCATGGTACAGAGAATTAAGAGCATCTAAACACAGACTTCATGTGCAAAATGAATAGATATAGCAAGCCAAATCCATCTCAGGGAAAATTCCTATGGATCAGGAGGAACTTTGACCTGATAAGGTTTGCAGAATTTGACCTCTTATACTTGCATAAAAAAATAAAATAAATTCAGCATCAATTTCCCCTGTCGTTCTCCTTGTATACGAGAACACAGCAAAACTCTTGACATGGGTACTGCCTAATTCTTAGATGCTAAACCCTGCCATATTTTATGCTAAACCCTGCCATATTTTATACTAATGTCCATTCACAGTAACTCCACTGAAAGAACTGGAGTTATTACAGTTAGCACTGGTGGGAATACTACTATAATGCAGTCCTTTATTTTGCTTCATTTACGTTTTTAAAGTATAACTTTACTTTAAAAAGGGCAACAAAACTTACAGAGAAAACCATTCTGTTAACCATTCGGTTGCAAATTTTGAATGCCACAAAAGCAGAGCTAAAAGTGTTTGTTCTATTATATTCTTTAAGTGTATTTTTGAGGCGTAAAAACGAAAAAGAGGGATTATATTTGTAAATGTAAACTGTACCCACCCACATCAAGGCCATAGTGCCTAACTGGGGAATCAGGCCGTGAAGGCACCCTCTTCCCAATCTCTCTTCCTCTGCCGTGCAGAAGTCTGAGCAGAGGAAGGTACCAGTGGCCAGGGGTATTCTGGCCTGCAGGTCCTCTTTTATCCTTCCAGAGAGCTTGTCCATGGGTCAGTGTCCATAGAAGACAGAATGGAGGGTTTTGGTGCCCTGGGCTTTCTCCTATCTTGTCTCTTTTCTTATGTGAGCAGAAGGTCCAGGCTGTTCCATTATTATAGAAAATGGTGAATGCACAAATGCAGTGATTTCCCCCCTGCCTTTTCCCCCGCTTTTCTCTTCTCTTGACACAGGATTTTTCAGTCTGTTTTTAACTTGGCAACAATCTGCATTCTCCTCTTCTGCCCTTGAGAAGTTTTGCACAGTATCTGCCGAGTTTGAAACTTAACAGCTGATTTTTTTTTTTACTGGAGCGTAACCACTCCTAAAAATTCAGTGGAACAGATCAACTTCTTGGGCGAACATAGTTACATCTGTGCAAAAGTGACTGAAACTGACATCATTTATTCTTGTCTCTAGGAGGCAAGATATTCTGGTAAAGCAGAACTGTGTCCATGCTGGAGTATTAGTAACACTTTTAAGTATAACAATAGATACACCAGATAGCTAAAGTGGTTCAGATTTTGTAGGTACACAGGGCTTTATAAGACAATGGTTGAGAGGAATGGGGGGGGGGGGTGTTGATCCTGGGAGCTGTGGAGGGGCTGCCAGCACTCTTAGGAGTTGTTAGAAAACCTAGAGCAGTGATTCTCAATCGGGGCGCTTGCTGCAGCCACGCCATGTTAGCTACGCAGTCCGGATGCCATCCAGCATTGGCTCTGTTAGGTGAGCAAATATGATTCACAAAATAAACTCAGAGATTTCCAACAGGAATTCGTTCGGCAACGTTTTGACCTGTCGTGGACTTTCTGCATTCTTTGCAATAGTATGAAATTACTTTATAATTCTTCTGTGGTCAAAAAGCAAGTGAAAACTAAGAGCTGCCATTTTCCAAGGGCTGCCTTGAGCTTAAAGAGAGGGAGCTTAAGTTTAAAGAGATTGAGAACTACTAGAGTAATTTAGCTGCTCCCATGCAAAGAGACACTTTGTATGTTTAGGTAGACAGATATGGTTACATAATTTTCTCCTGAGATTTTTTTGCCTGTGTGAAAATTCCATATAAAGAGTCTCAAATTTGAAGTTGGCTGGGTTTTCCAACTCTCATTTCAATAGAAGGAAATTTATTTTGTGGACACTTCCTGAGAAGCGGTAATTAGGCAAACTTATTTTCCCTCTAAACTTAAGCAGCTTGTGTGTCTGTTTTGATATTTTTGATTTCCTGACCAGTTGCTGGAACTTCTAGGAAAGATGCAAAACTATTTAGTTTTAAGGATGTGTTAATATATATGTATAATATTACACATGTCATGGAGCATATATTGTATATATTACCAAAATATAGCAGGTGTGTGTGTGTGTGTGTGTGTATATGTGTATATATATATATATGTGTGTGTGTGTGTATGTATATATGGATCTCTCTTGTTTCTGTCCGTCCCCCCCCCTCCCCCCCCCCGAATATAGATCTAGATCTGGTAAACTTTTATTTCATATAATGGCAAGCACCTGAGGACATTGATGGATGAGGCTATCATATTAATTTCTCATTGTTTTATTTTTTTTCTTTAAAATGTTACAGGACACATGTGAATTCACAGACCTGGAATCTTCAACAGCCTCTCAACTTTTTGATGAGCAAACTGTAAGTGTCCATTTAACATGCTCTGACTTTTTTCAGTTCTCTCAGAGAATCTCCTTAAATTAAATTTAAATTCAAGTTCTTGGCCCTTTATAGACGTAGGAAATGCTACAGCCCAGATCTTTGGGATGGAAGTGATGCAAGACCAAAGCACGTCAAAGGGACAAAAACATTCTAGAAAACACATTTTAATGATAATATGCAGATTTTGCATCCCACCACAGTTTTGATATACTGAAGAATGCTAGATTAAAGAGCCTTCAAAGTTAATCACCCAGGAAAAAAAATACAGCTGTACCAAATCAGGGCTGGATTTACACATAGGCAAACTAAGCACATGCGTAGGGCCCTGAGCTGCAGGTTGACCTGGTCCTTCTTCCCATGGTGGTGGCATGAATGGCCCCATCTACTTCCCTTCTCTTTCCCTCCCCTCCCCTGGCCTTGCCACCACCATGGCTGCTTCCTAGCGTTGGCTCCTAACCCTACTCCCTGCATGCGGCAGGGCCAGGCTGGGGTGGGAGATCTCAACCGGCCTGCAGCCAAATGAATTTGTTTGCCTGTGGCCCACTAAAGGGTTAATCCAGCCCTGACCAAACTGTTTAATAACTTGGACAAAGCGAAAATGTCACATTGGTGATTGATGGAAAGCAATAAATTAAGTGTTCAGTTACTTTTAAGGGTCTGAGAAAATGAATGGAAGGCAAACGGGACAATAACTTGAACGCGAAATAGTCATTGCATTGAATTATTTTATGGTCTTAAGCACTTAATGATGAAGAGAGACATAAAACATATTTTCTGGGCTGTATGACCTTCAACAGTTCTAAAACAGTCTGGCTTATAAAGCGCAGGGACTGTATAAAAGAGACAAGGGTAATTTTGACACTTCTTCAGAGGTGTCAAGTACATTTGTAAACTTTGAATTCAGGTCTGGAATTGTCACATTTAGCATACTGGTTCTTCACGCTCCATTATCTTCAACAGTGATATCAGTGGATGTTTCAGCTGAGAAGATGAAGATCACCTGAGTGCTGATAGCATCTAGAGTTTTAACTGTGATTAGGTTTGCATTATGCTATACACTTCACAACTGCAAAACAGGAAGTCCAGAGAAACGCGATTCATTGAAGGCTACTTGGAAATGAAGACTTTTAATAGATTT
The DNA here is from genome assembly GCF_052110815.1 of Crocodylus siamensis. Taxonomy (NCBI): domain Eukaryota; kingdom Metazoa; phylum Chordata; order Crocodylia; family Crocodylidae; genus Crocodylus; species Crocodylus siamensis. Next base: position 10,882,158 of record NC_143409.1, on the reverse strand, counting down.
AATAAAATCAGATTGATACAGACTTGGACAGCTTACTAGAAGCAACCACTGCACAATGTATTCTTCACTGTAACAGGTCATTCTTGTTTCGTGACCCAACCTTTATTATACCTTTTCTCTGCTGGTGATGCTATTACATCTGTTATGGTTCTTACTGAAGCAAAGAAAATCAGTTCCTCTTACGTGAGAGGAGGTAATTTTTCTTCTTTGCCCACCAAAAACTGCATAATTAGGGTTGCCACAGCACAAGAGCAGGAAATGAGGCCTGTGAATTGCAAGTGTCTGCAGCACGAGAAAGTGTCTGTTTATATTGGTACTTTATGGAAGTGAAACCGATGGCTTTTTTTTCTTTTTCCTTTTACAGTCGCTTGAGGAAGGAAGCGATTATTTGAGTAACCTTCCTAATCCCTTTGCTTACCTACTGACTATACATCTGAAAGAAGGCCGTAATCTGGTTGTCCGGGATCGCTGTGGTGAGCCATGCCTTTTATGTGATGTGCTGTTGATTTTTCTCTGCTGCTCTTTTTTAAGACTACAGGCCAGTTTCTCTTTGTTTGCCTACTTTGGTTTTGCACCAGTTTAAGTCCATAGATTTATTATTTCGTATGATATATCCTGGTCTCCAAGGCTGCGAGCTGGAGTGTTAAATTGCTTGTTATCCACCCTAAGTACACAAAGCAGGGATGGGCAGATACACACTCGTGCTTTGACTTTGTGCATAGTTTCTGCATAGTTTTATGATGTTAACAAGTAAAACATTTCCTCCGTCATCCTCGTTGAATGTATGATCTTCTTCCATCCTGCTCAAAGCCCCAGTTGTTTTAGTTTTAAACAATTCTTGTTGACCAGAGGATGTTGTGAAATGAAGAAACACAAGTCATTGTTTTCCAACTTGCAGATAAGGCATTTACAGAAGGAAGACTTTGTTTAATAAAGTCTAGGAAATATGGAAGGAAAACAGTTTGTGGCGGGGGGGCAGGACCGAATCATTACAAAAATGTATTAAAGACAAAGCCCTGAATACGTAGGGGTATTTCTAAGTGCCACCAGCATGTCGTCCTTTTCTATAAGGAGGAATACGGGTTTTATTCAAGAGAATATTGTTTCAAGCTACCTGAGAAACCAATGAGATTTTATTACATTTTCATTTTAGACATGAGACCAGACCCTTTCTGGCTGTGAGTGGACATGATGTATTGTTGGAGTGCTTTTTCCTGGGATCTGTTTCCTAGGGATGGGATGAGAAAGACTAGTCTAGACCCTCTGATATTCCTAGGAGTCCTCCTAGGTCTGCTGATGTACAACAGTAAAAAAGAAAAGGCTTATGCAATTTTTCTTTAATTGCCTTTAGTGTCTCTTTAGGAGGCTCTGTATGAACACATTTCTGAGGAGGGTCTTAATATGGTTGCTGATTTGTGGGAAGATCCCAAGAGGAATGGTTTTAACAAGTACTAATCGCTTAAATGGGCCCTTGAATTAAACAGCCAAACCTCAGGACAATAAGAGAACTGCTCTATTGAGCAGCTTTCTGATTGTCAACAGAATAAAATACATTTTCTTTATTGCAGTGGCATTCAACCTTTTGGTCCCGTGGGCCAGATGAGTGGTGCAAGGCTGGTTTGTGGGCTGAATTGGACCCTACATGCCAGACTGAGCCCTGGAGCTCTGCATTGCCTCTGTCCAGTCTCATCCAGCAGGATTGGGCTTGGGGAACTTGGGGTGCCTCATGTGGTTGGATTGGGCCCTGTGCCACCCCTGCCCAACCCCATGTACAGCCATGCGAGTGTTGTGCAGTGTGCAAGGCCACAGCCAGTAGGGCTCTTTACAGTCCTGTGGGGAACCCATTGGGTGGGATGACCTGGCACCAGGGGCTGGATCTGGCCCACAGGCCAAGGGTTTAGCAACTCTGTCCTACTGCATTGCTTGGAGGAGAGTCTCTCGTGTGTGTGTGGCATGGAGAGACTTAATAAAGAGCTCTGAACTTGCCTGCTCCAATGCGAAGAGCTGGGTTTGTCTCCCATGGGTTTGTGTCCCATGCGAAGAGCTGCGTAGGCACTTGTACCCCAGAGGGCCTGTGACATTCAATTCTTGACTTGGTGAAAGCAAAGCTGGGCAGATGCTGTGAAAGCGAGTTAACTGATGGGTATGAACATGACTGAAAATATGGCAGGCAGGTGCCCAAGCATCTCTGCCCGATCTGAGAAATCAGTACTTTGACAGCAGGTAGGGGTCTTTGTCATTGCTTTTACACTTACACAGTTAGTAGCATTAATTATATCTTTCTGTCCATTGTAAAATGCCTGAGAAGTTTCTTTGCTTAGAACTGGTGAACTAGGGCTACATACACAGAGAGAACATGGAGGGGTTGGAATAGCACTGGCGTCTGAAAAGGCATGTGGGACTAGCAGGATATTTAGTGATTTATAGGATGGTTTTATGTGCTCACTCCTAACGTGCTTTTTTATAATTGAGGTATCTTCTGATCATTGGGCTTTTTCTTTTTTTACACAAAAAAAATATTTTTCTCTCCTAGCCAGGGGATAAACTTCTTTCCAGGTATATGCACCCTTCTCCATCCAGTTCCTTGCATCCTGAAGGTTTAGATGTAAGGTAGATCTTTGGTTTTTAAACAGAACAGAGTGCATTTTTGGTAGGACAGCAATTCCCTAGGTTAACTAGGAATCCACACATGCCGGGACAAGCCAGGGTGGTTCTGTGGAAATGACTGTCATTGTTAGAGGAATGTGTTTGTTTCAGGTTGTGATGTCTTGAGTTGGATTTGAATATATTGCTCAACTTAACCCAGTATTATATGAACCAATTTTAATGACAATTCAGCAAATAAAAGCATTTTGGCTGGCTGCTGACATATGTGTCGGAGACTGTGTATGTAGCCCCTACAGCAAGAAGGTGCTTCAGAGGGTGATTAGAAACGAGTATGCATGAGCTAGCAGATGATGCAATGAAACTCGTATTGTGTGTGCACACGGCTGCACAAGAATCTTAGTATGTCACTGCTGATTTCTGATTCGTTCACCATAATATCTATATGATGATCCCATAAAGTGTCTTAAATGCTTGTTCTGGTGGGTGTCTGTAGTGACGTTGTGCACTCAAATGGGGTGTCTTTGTGAGAAATTTCCCTGAGCTAGTTTGCGGCTGCTTTTATTAGAGAAAAGATGGGTATTTCAAGTACCCTTTTAAAAGTGAAAGATCCTGGGCATGTCTTTCTCTCTGATAATAGGAAACTCCAGAGACAAAGGCCTTTCTGCCAAGAGGTCCTGACCCCAGCCACTGAGATCTGGCAGCTCAAAGTCTGAGTAGGACACAGCTGTCCTAGGGAGTTTTAGACGGAGTGAATGTCGGTCCCCGAAGGTTTGTCTATGCTGAATAATGAAGCGTAGGGTAGAGAGACCCTAGTGAGCCTGGGTACTGGAAGCAGTCTACCCATAGCAGCATGAGGTTCAGGGGGTTTATTTACTTTGCAGGGTGAATTAGTCCATGTGAAGCTCTCTGCTGTTGGACTGTTTCTGCGACCTGAGCCAGCTCACTTCATAAGCTAACCTGGCTGTCCACGGCACATTGCAAGCTGCAGTGTAGACAGGCTAAGATCATGCACTCGCTTTGTAAGGACAGCTAGTTTGGATGTACAATAATTCAGTGGCCAAAACAACACTGTAATAGAGTCCAGCCGGTCTTGTTGGAAGGGGCACAGAGAGGAAGGGTGCCTTAGTGCTACAGGTGTTAGCCTGGAAAGTGGGAGATTTAAATTCAGTGCCCCCCTGGTTCTGACATCTTATGTGACCATGAGCACTGTCTGCTTCTGTGGGACCTCAGGAGGAAGCTTGCACCAGATTAGTCTGTGGATTCCTCTTCCCCCATCCACATTGGTGTCACGTTGGTGCTTTGGACACTCTGTAAGTGAATGATATAGTCGGGGGGGCTTCCAGGGGAAGTGGTGCCAATGTGGGTCAGGCCTGGGTGTAGGCTCCATTTCTGTACACCGTTAATGTACAGGTGAGGGTTACTTCCCCCCCCAAGCCTTCCTCATTTCTCCAACCAGAATTGAGTTACTTGTCCCTGCCTTAGGGTTGCCAGCTGTCTGTAAACTTATGGACACGCTGTAAAATCCACCCTAAAAATACCAGTCTGTAAAACACCCTAAAAAAAAATTGCCCTTTGTAAAAATGTGGCACCGCTGTTACTTTAAACTCTTCTAGGGAAAAAGCTGGAGCAGTGTTGAAAGACGGACAGAGCACAGCACGGCCACCTTCTGTATAAGTGCAGGCATGGCACCCTGCACGCACTGCATGAAGTCTGGTCAGGGCTTTGCTTACCAATGACTGCTGTATTCCTCCTCTTTTAGCATTGTGCAGCCCCTGGGTCCATAAGCTTGTCCTCTGTCTCTTAACAGCTGCTTGCTTTGAAGGTAGAGGGCAGGGAGGCAGCTGGGGAGAGCTGAAAGCCCAGGAGTGGGGGAGGCAGGATCCATGCTGGAACAGAGGAAGTGGGGCTGACATGGGTCAGGCCTGCGAGTGGGCTGTGTAAGGCAGCATGGTGTGGGGTATAGTCAGGGGTGTCAGGATATGGGGTGAGTAGGGGACCCCTGTGGTTGGGGTAGAAGGGTGTAAAACACTGCTGCAGTTGCACAGGTCTGCTAAGCCGAGAGTCTTTTTTTTTTACTGAAAGTACAAATGCATGTCAGTAAAAACAATGCCCCCCCCCAAAGAAAAAACCCCAAACAAAACCCTAAGCCCCCCGAAACCTCTGTTAGTTAGAACAAAATAACTAAAAATAAAAGGCAGCTTATCAGTAAAAACTAATTTCTTGGGCTAGTGACCTTGCCCTGCATGTGGAAAGGACTCTGCACATGTGCCAGTGAGCAGTCCTGAATGCAGTTACTGTATCATATTCATACTGGGGTGGGTTTTTCAGAGAGCTTCTGAAAATGTAAAGCTTTCAGTTGATTTTAAAGCATGCCAGTTGATGCAGAAAAGTTACCTAGCCACCCACACGGTGCAGTCAGAGTGCCCTGAAGCTTGTCTAAAATCCCTCCCAACTATACAGCTGGCCCAATAAAAAAAAAATCATATAAAAGAAAATGAAACAAAACCCCTTGCCTTAAGAATACCTGATATTCCTGTACCACCGAGGGCCGCGTTCAGACTTAGGATCCTATTGTACGTCTAATGGAAACTACCAGTGACCAAGGGCAAGCCTCAGTTGAAAACTTCCTACCTGTACCTGTTGTTTTTTTTTTTATCCTGTCACTATTGTATGTAAAATAGAAACAGCTTTAGATACTGTGGATGTTAGAATCACAAAGCTTGAGTGAGTTGTTTTACCAGCCTCTCTGGCTTAATTCAGTTAATTAAAAAAAAAAAAAATGGTAGTGTCTTTGCCATGCAGTGTCCATGACAGTGTACTTTAATCAATCCACAATCACTTACCAATTCTGGATAACAGGGAATCCATCAACAGTTATAGTGCCACGTATTGTGTGAGTGTAATGGAGAAGAGCACACAAAATTGATATGCACAGACATTATCACTGAAGTGAGACCCCCTTCTCTTGTCTTCATATCTCTGTTAGAAGTTATTTGTTGACCAACTACGAGCTTAGATAAAGTTACCGGGGTCTAACAGAACGGGCTGTAGCGGGAAGGAGAAAAAACATGTGGTTGGTGCCCTCTTGCGGTCATTTGAAATGCTGCAAAGACTAAATAATACTAAGACAAAGTAATATTGTACGGTGCATTTCTGTAGCTCTTATGATACGACTCCAAGCGTTTTACAGAAATGAACTAGGGCTAGCTTTTTCAATCTCTTCATTTTTACTCGTTCTGCTACTGAAATGAAGCCCCTTCTTGAATGAGATGCAGCAGTCACTGGTTTAACGGCATCCAGCACTATTGCAGAATCATTTCTAGCAAGCCATAAAGAACTTGGCTGGGTAAAGTTGTGTTTATCCAGGGCACTAAAGTTAATACATTTACTCCTACCAAAAAGTATCAAGTGTTCTTTACAGCTGCCCTATTTTATATCACTCTCTGTTTCTAGCTGAACAGTTTGTCCGGAACAGTTAAAGAGAAAGTGTGCTGACTTACTGAATCAAAAAATGCCAGACTCAAAGTTAGTAAAGCATCAAGAACTTCAAAGAGGAGTGCTGGTTTGTTGTCCAAAGCACAATCACAAAATTGCCACTGCTTCTTTTGGGGTGAAAACTTGTTTTTTCATGTGGCTTTTCATTTGCTGGCTGTTCTGCTTCCCTTCTCTTGATAGAGCCAGTTGAGAGCCAGTTAGACACGATGTCAGAAAATGCCTGCTGGCTGAAATCAAAACTTTTTGTGGGAAGGTACCAGTTTCAATTAAACCTTCTTTAATTTGCATAGGGTTTCTTAGCTGTAGAGGGAATTTCTGGTCTAAATCGGGTGGAGAGAAAGCGAACTGCTTTCACGTTGCTTAAATAATTTGAACATTAATTTGGTAAATGAGAAACAGAGGTGTGGGTAGGACTCTCCTCTGAGATATGAGAGACTCCAGTCAAGGCATTGCTCCCACAGTTGTTTGGAAAGCCTGCGGCAGAAAGGACACCTGTTCCAGAATAGCCAGGAGCCTGATGATCATTTGGGGCATTAGGACCCAAGGTCAGATTCCTGATGAGTCTTTGGCAAAGCGGAAACTTGACCTTGGGTCTTCCAGATACATGTCCTGGCCACTGGGTTATTCTCTTAGGAGAAGGAATATATCTGGTAAAGGTTTTTATCCCTTCTAGAAAATATGAAACTTCATAACCCAAAGGAAATATACTTCTACATCTTGCTTGCCACCAGGCATCTTCGAGGTAAAAATATTTTTTCAATCTTTCTCTGTGCCTAAGCAGGACAAAATGAACTGTTCCAAACAGGAGACTTTATAACACCTTCAGCTTTCCTGTGAAATAGGAATTTTCATTTCTACCTAGGAGAACTTTTACAATCTCTGTGCCCTCCTATGCCTGATGAAGTTGGAGTGTACCAGGAAGCTTGCAAATAAATAAAATAATTTCTCTGCAAATATCTAATTTGTCTAATAAGAGATACAACTCCTTCCATGACTTTTGATTCCTGTTATCCCTTCTAGATGCCTAAGAGAAAAGTTCTGAAATCTCAGAAGTGCGATAGGACAGGAGAACTGTTTCTGTCCACTTTTAACTGCTGGCATTGGAAATGGCTCATGCTGGGAGCTCCAAATCGGACTCAACAGATTCACTTACTCCTTGCAGCTCTTGGACTCTCTCTGAACTCACCAATTATTATGTACTTGGATATTCAGCAGTAAAACATTCATGCAGCCAAATTCAAGTTGGGTGTAACTCAACCGCCACCTGAAATCACACCGGGATAGATTTGCTTTTCTCCTTATCATTTCCAAGGTTTTCTGTTTGTTTCTCTCTTCCTTCTACATTATACTACATACCAAACTATACTTTAACTGTTCCCTGTTTAATTATTTCTAGTTGCCAGCACAAATGTTCTTCTTGCTCCAATTGCTGTTCCTCCCTCTTATGTCCCAGAGAGGGGTTTGGTGCTATTTTTCTTTCCCTCTTCCTACTTCTTGGGGTAACTATGGGTCTTTGCAGGAGGGAAGTTTTCATCCACCAGTAACTTGATTTGTTTTTTGTGCATAGGCAGCAAGTGTTGAGTCTTGCTCAGCCTCGAAGAAGAAAGTGCCAGTGAGCTTTCTATCTGGATTAATATACGTCTGTCCCCTGGATGGCTCATTTTTGGAAAAGAGAATAGTTGAGTTGCAGTAATTTTAAGAATGGAGTCAGACTCCTTCCTGCTCATGGAAACGAGGCTAAAAGTGTTTGTTTTTTTTTAATTTAAATTTTTTTTGGGGGGTGGGGGATGGGGGGGTTCTAACCAGGTCTGTAGTACCCCTCCCTCCTACCCCATTAGTACTGGATTTATGACCCAGATGCCTTATTCCAGCTGGACCCAAAACCCTCAGACCAACCATGACCTTTCCATTTTATTAACACTCAGTGATAGCAGATAAGAATAATGCAAACAGTTCTATAGCTACCAGTCCTAGAGCTGTCCCAGAGTCAAGGTACACCTGGGCAGTATGCGAGCTACACCTAAGGTTTTCTTTTGAATGTCAGCAGTCTAGAAGTCAAAGGCCTGCCTCTTGTGGGGTGGATGAGATGGGCTGGTGGTATGCCTTCTGTCCATGGTGGCCTCAGGTTCCCCTCTAGGGAACCCTTTGCTCTGAAATCTTTGTTGCCTCTGAGGACCAGGGATCTGGGTTTTCCATTTCCCATGGAAAACCAGAGAAAAATGTGGACTTCTCATTTTAATGGAGAAACCCATGGATTTTTAGTTTTGCAAACTCTCTGCAGGCTGACATGGTTTCAGCCTGCAGGGGGCTGGGAGGGCAGTCAGGCAGGGGGTGCCATGTGCATAAATATTCACATGATTGCCAGGCAGCCTGGAGAGCAGCTCCCATAGGTAAGTGGAGGTGTGATTGAGGCCTCCACAGGGAGGGAGTTGGGCAGGGCTTGGGCTAGGGGTGGGGCTGCTGCCCAGTTGGGCAGTGCATGGGTCTTGGGGCCTGGGGATGCGGTGCATGGCTGCAGGGCCCCAGCAGAAAGCAGGATGGAACCACAGGCAGCTTTTCCAGGGGCTGAGGGTAGGGCCAGCTCCTACTGCTGTGCACAGCCGTGGAGGGGCATGGGAGACCCGTGGCCCCCAGATATGTGCGTGAGGCAGGGGTGGGTGTATTTTGTCCACTGCAGGCTCAGGCTCCCTGCCCTGCTGCCTTCTCCCAAGGCCTCCACAGCCTAGCAGGTGTGACCCGGCACTGCAGGGAACACCAGGGCCATGTGGGGAAGCTGTTTGCCACTGCAAGCTCTGCGCTGCCCTGGTGAGGTGTCTCCAGTGCATGTGGCAGCAACAGGGGCAGTAGCAAAGGGTTGTGCGGCAGTAGCACGGAGTTGTGCCCGTCATTGCAGCCACATGGGCAGGGGACACATCGCCACAACAGTGCAGAGCTCGCAGCAGCAAGCAGCTTCCCTGCAGGACCCCGCTGTGTCCTACAATGCCAGGTTGCACCTGGGCTGTGGAGGCCCCCGGGGTGGGGTGGGGAGGGCGGCAGAGTGGGAGTCTGACCCTGCAGTGGGCATCCTATGCCCACCATGTGCACAGATCTGGGGAGAATGGATTTCTCTCTGCCCTCCTGGAGTGTGTGCAGCAGTGGGGAGCTGGCCCTCTCTCACCTGAGCCCCCAGCAGGCAGGTAACAGGCAGCAGGGAGTGGAAGCTGAGCTCTGCTTGGCCAAGGGCAGGGGGCTGTGGACCCTGCCATAGCTCTGGCAGCTGGGGGCCCCCTCTAGCAGAGGACTGTGGGTGGGGGCAAGGGCTGTGGGAGGGAGTGAGGGGCATGAGTAGGTCCAGGGAGTAGGGGAGAGAGGGGCATGTGGGGGGAGTGAGGAGCCTTTCATTTTAATTACGGATTTGGGGGCTTTTATCAGAGTTTTGCTTTTTTTTTTTCCATCGGGGAAAACCAGGATTACTGCTGATGACTCTTCATCTCTGGGCATCTTTGATTGGTTTTCCTGTGGTTGTCACACTGCCCACATTCTGTCTTGTCAGCATATTTCTCTTTTCCACAAACCCATCACATGCATACATCTTAATTTGGGCTTGTAATGGTCTGTCCTAACTTGATTTTTTTTTTTTTTTTTTAAAGAAAACTGGAAATCCCAAGGGCTCTGCATGTTGGCACTGTGACAATGCCACCTTATCTCATGTTATGGAAGAGTGTGGTCTTCAATTCCCCAGCCTGGGTGTCTGCTTGCTATTTCCCTGTGTCAGACAGTGGGCCTTGAAGGAAACTGTCACAAATGGACTTTTAGAAATCAATTAACCCTTGCTGTTGTCCTGGACTATTGTTCTAATGCAGTATTTACGCCTACAGGCCAATTCCCAAAAGCAAACCTCTAAATACCATTTTTTAGCCATCACCCCTGCTGTTCCTCCCTTTGCCTCCGTTAAAGCTGACAGGCCCAACCTAACCTTGTCTAGCTTGTAGAAACTGCCTGGACATACCCTGTGAGTTCATAAATGTACAG